>NW_019264345.1:1030647-1073021 GCF_002742605.1 Olea europaea var. sylvestris | reverse complement strand
TATTGGATAATTTAGGAACATTGAATTGGCATTTTGTTCATCTATTCGTTGAATTTGTGAAATTAGGTTTTTTTTAATAATCAATTGGGGATTCAAGTTCTTAATGATTTCATTTCAATTCATTTCAATACAATAATTCTAAAATTGCGTATTTACATTTCAGTTGCGTATTTATTTCATTAGATTAGTGAAATTTTGAATTTAGGGTTTCCAATTTTGAAATTAGGGTTTTCTTTGCAATTAGGGTTTCGAATTGGGGATTTCTCCCAAAATTAGGGTTTTCATATTTAAACCAAATTTTCATTCAATTAGATTCGGTTAAGGTCACATTAGTTTAATTAGAGCTAATTTAATCCTCGTGGGAACGATACTTGGACTCATAGTCCACTTTACTACTTGTTAGCGAACCGTACACTTGCGGTGGGTTTTAAAATCGAGAAGAAATAATTTTGCGAACATAATGTCACGTGGCAAAGTGTAAACTAAAGTATGTACACCATAGTGTAAATGTAGAAAGGTTCTTACCGATTGAACTTTGCCATTTGTATACTGATTTTTGACACGTTTTTTAACACTTGCATTGTTGTTGAGTGTCAATTGGATGGAAAACTGTTTGAAATTTAAACTGCCCAACAAGGTAATGACACATGGCAAAGTGTAAACTTAAGTGTACACCATAGTGTACATGTCTCAATGTTCTTACCGATTGAACTTTACTATTTGTACACTGATTTTTAACACGTTGTTTGACACTTACATTGTTTTCGAGTGTCAATTAGATGGAAAAACTGTTTGAGATTTAAACTGTCGAACAGGGTAATGTCACAAGGCAACTTGTAAACTAAAGTGTACACCATAGTGTACATGTAGCAAGATTCTTACTGATTAAACATTATTATTTGTACAATGACTTTTGACACGTTGTTTGACACTTGCGTTGTTGTCAAGTGCCAATTGGATGCAAAACTGTTTGAAATTTAAAATTTTCGATCGGGTAATGACACGTGGCAAAGTTTAAACTAAAGTGTACGCCATAGTTTACATGTCTCAATGTTCTTACTGATTGAACTTTGCTATTTGTACACTGATTTTTGACATGTTGTTTGACACTTGCATTATTGTCCAGTGTCAATTGGATTGAAAAATTGTTTGAGATTTAAACATTCCAACAGGGTAATGTCACATGGCAAAGTGTAAACTAAGATGTACACCATAATGTGCATGTAGCATGGTTCTTACATATTGAACTTTGCTATTTGTACACTGATTTTTGAAACGTTGTTTGACACTTGCATTGTTTTCAAGTGTCAATTGGATGGAAAAACTATTTGAAATTTATGCTACCTAATGGGGTAATGTCAAGTGGCAAAGTGTAAATTAAAGTGTACATCATAGTGTACATGTTACAAGGTCCTTACTGATTGAACTTTGCTATTTGAAATTTTTGAAACGTTGTTTGACACTTGCACTGTTTTCAAGTGTCAATTGGATGGAAAAACTATTTGAAATTTATGCTACCTAATGGGGTAATGTCAAGTGGCAAAGTGTAAATTAAAGTGTACATCATAGTGTACATGTTACAAGGTCCTTACTGATTGAACTTTGCTATTTGTACATTGATTTTTGACACGTTGTTTGACACTTGCGTTTTTGTCAAGTGTCAATTGGATGGGAAATTGTAAGAAATTTATACTGTCCAACAGGGTAATGTCACGTGGCAAAGTGTAAACTAAAATATGTACACCATAGTGTACATGTAGCAAGGTTTTTATCAATTGAACTTTCCTATTTGTACACTGATTTTTGACACATCGATTGACACTTGTATTATTGTCAAGTCTCAATTCGATGGGAAAACCGTTTCAAATTTATGCTATGCAATAGGGTAATGTCATGTGGTAAAGTGTACATGTAACAAGGTTCTTACCGATTGAACTTTGTTATTTGTACACCGATATTTGACACGTTGTTTGACACTTGCTTTGTTACCAAGTGTCAATTCGATGGAAAATCTATTTGAAATTTAAACCATCCAGCAGGATAATGTCACGTGGCAAAGTGTAAACTAAAGTGTGCACCATAGTGTACACGTGGATAGGTTCTTACCGATTGAACTTTGCTAGTGTACACTGATTTTTGAACGTGTTTTGATGCTTACATTGTTGTCGAGTGTCAATTGGATGGGAAAACTATTTGAAATTTAAACTGTCCAGCAGGACAGTGTCACGGGGGAAAGTGTAAATTAAAGTGTACACCATAATGTACATGCCGCAACGTTCTTATCGATTGAACTTTGCTATTTGTAAACTAATTTTTGACACATTGTTTGACGCTTGCATTGTTGTCAATTCTTAATTGGATGGGAAAACTGTTTGAAATTCAAACTGTCCAGTAGGGTTCTGTCACGTGACAAAGTGTAAACTAAAGTGTACACCATTGTGTACATGCCGCAAGGTTCTTATCGATTGAACATTGCTATTTGTACATTGATTTTTGACACGTTGTTTAGCACTTGCATTGTTGTCAAAGTGTCAATTAGATGGGAAAAAAGTTTGAAATTTAAACTGTCCAGTAGGGCAATGTCACGTGGCAAAGTGTAAACTAAAGTGTACACCAAAGTGTACATGTAACAAGGTTCTGATCGATTGATCTTTGCTATTTGTACACTGATTTTTGACACGTTGTTTGACACTTGCATTGTTGTCCAGTGTCAATTGGGTTGAAAAATTGTTTGAGATTTAAACTTTCCAAGACGGTAATATCACATGGCAAAGTCTAAACTAAGATGTACACCATAGTGTACATGTAGCATGGTTCTTACCTATTGAACTTTGCTATTTGTACACTAATTTTTGGCAGATTATTTGACACTTGCATTGTTGTCAAGTGTTAATTAGATGGGAAAACCGTTTGAAATTTAAACTGTCCAACAGGATAATATCATGTGGCAAAGTGTAAACTAAAGTGTACACCGTAGTGTACTTATAGCAAGGTTCTTAGCAATTGAACTTTGCTACTTCTGCACTAATTTTTGACACATTGTTTGACACTTGCATTGTTGTCAATTGGATGGAAAAACTATTTGAAATTTATGCTGCCTAATGGGGTAATGTCAAGTGGTAAAGTGTAAATTAAAGTGTACATCATAGTGTACATGTTACAAGGTCCTTGCTGATTTAACTTTGCTATTTGTACATTGATTTTTGACACGTTGTTTGACACTTACGTTCTTGTCAAGCATCAATTGGATGGGAAAATTTTAAGAAATTTATATACTGTCCAACAAGGTAATGTCACGTGGCGAAGTGTAAACTAAAACGTGTACACCATAGTGTACATGTAGCAAGGTTCTTATCAATTGAACTTTGCTATTTGTACACTGATTTTTGACACATTGTTTGACACTGGTATTATTGTCAAGTGTCAATTCGATGGGAAAACTGTTTGAAATTTAGTCTATGGAACAGGGTAACGTCATGTGGCAAAGTGTACACCATAGTGTACATGTAGCAAGGTTCCTACCGATTAAACTTTGCTATTTGTACACCGATATTTGGCACGTTGTTTGACACTTGCTTTGTTTCCAAGTGTCAATTCGATGGGAAATCTATTTGAAATTTAAACCATCCAATAGGGTAATGTCACGTGGCAAAGTGTAAACTAAAGTGTACACCATAGTGTTCATGTGGATAGGTTCTTACTGATTGAACTTTGCTGGTGTACACTGATTTTTGACACGTTTTTTGACACTTACATTGTTGTCGAGTGTCAATTGGATGGGAAAATTATTTGAAATCTAAACTATCCAGCAGGGCAGTGTCACGTGGGAAAGTGTAAATTAAAGTGTACACCATAGTGTACATGCCGCAACGTTCTTATCAATTGAACTTTGCTTTTTGTAAACTGATTTTTGACACAATGTTTGATGCTTGCATTATTGTCAAGTGTCAATTGGATGGGAAAACTGTTTAAAATTCAAACTGTTTAGTAGGATAGTGTCACGTGGCAAAGTGTAAACTAAAGTGTACACCATAGTGTACATGCCGCAAGGTTCTTATCAATTGAACATTGCTATTTGTACATTGATTTTTGACACGTTGTTTGACACTTGCATTGTTGTCAATTGTCAATTGGATGGGAAAAAAGTTTGAAATTTAAACTGTCCAGTAGGGCAATGTCACATGGCAAAGTGTAAAATTAAAGTGTACACCAAAGTGTACATATAGCGAGGTTCTAATCGATTGAGCTTTGCTATTTGTACACCGATTTTCGACACGTTGTTTGACACTTGCATTATTGTCAAGTGTTAGTTGGATGAGAAAATAGTTTGAAATTTAAACTTTCCAACAGGGTATTATCACGAGGCAAAGTATAAACTAAAGTGTACATCATTGTGTACACGTAGCAAGGTTCTTACCGACTGAACTTTGATATTTGTATACTGATTTTTGGCACTTTTTTTTACGCTTGCATTGTTCTTGTAATACTCCGAAATTTTATGCTCGTTTAATTTTTTTTGGGATAGCGATTTAACTTTCAATATTATTTTGGCCATAAGAAAAGGGGACATCACCTTTGTAGTGGTTAATGCTAGAGGTAGTTAATGAATGTAGGCATGAAGTGCTAAATGTTGTGTACACATGAATTGATTATTAGTTAGTCGAAACTTAAGTCTAATTTGGATTTGAATGAAGTGGATTATTTTGTTAGGACTTCAATTGGCGAAACGATTAAATTATTTTACAATCTACAAATTTTGAATATGTAAGTTGGATACATTTAAATTTGGAGTACACTTTGCTAACAATGAAAGTTAGAGGGTTTAGATTATATTAGTGGAAAAGATAAGAGGCTTCCTTTGTAAATCTAAGTTTTAAGGCCACTTATTACCCTATAATCAACCCACTTGTCATCCATCATCACCATACACTTAGACAATAGACTAAACATGTGTAGAAACAAGAAACAAAATGAAAAATGAAAAAAAAAGGGGTGAGGCGGTGGGTAGAGAAAAGAAGAAGAAAAAAAAAATATCAAGCCTTATCCTTATCCTTATCTTTATATATATATATAAATACATCCATATCCATTGCCATAGAGAGATTTCCTTCATTTTACAAAACACTTATACACTTAAATAGAGAGCAAAAACCGAAAATAAGAAAGGAAATGGAAGGAAGTAAGATTAGCACTTCCAATTTACATCTCAATCGAAGATCTTCAAGTTTTACGGTAAGATACTTTTCATGCTTAAGGGGTATGATTTTCATGGTAATATTTATGCTTAAACTATGCATGAAAAACCATAATATGATTATGGTGGACAAGTCAACAAAGTTAGATATCTATTAATGCCTTAGGACAAGTCCGAAGGGCACCGGCAAGCCGGAGTATGCGAGTATGTGTTTGATTGCATCCTTTTGTGTAGTATTATCATGATAAAAATCCAAGCATGGTATCTTACTGAGTATTCCTTATACTCATAGTATGTTATGCTAAATTTTCAGATCCATGATCGTTGGATTGATGAAAGTTAGTTGGCAAAAAAAAAAAATCGATGATGGATTAAGGACAAAGATGTTTTGCTCCGAAAGTTTTCTTTTGTATGTTTTGTTCGATGACAGTTTTTCCATCTATTTTTCTTATAGTATTATGTAAAAATATGTACATGACATGATGAAATATGGTATTAATAGTAAATTTTGTAATTATATCTTTCATGTTATGTTAAGAGACATTTTTGTAGTTTATTTTCTTTGCAAGAGACAAAAGGCAGAAACGGGACAGTTTCTGGAGTCATTTTCAAAACGATGTTTCTAACTCTATGAACGTCCATTTGAAACTCTAAAAATATTTATGTTTTCCTCTTTGAGTTATCTAAATATGGCCGAAGGAATCACTCAATTTTGACATCTATGGTCTGAGTTATCAAGGTTTTAACGTCAAGGGGTCAATCTGGATTTCCTGTGTAATACTTCACTGTTTTCAGTAAAACGTCCATATCATATGATCTTGGAAAATTCTCATATTTTAACCTAGAAAACTAGTTGAAATTATCTTTCAAATGCCGCAAATTTCATAGAAAAGGGAGTTGGGATGAATTTTATAAAAATTGACGAACTTACTGGCCAACTAATCTTAATAGTGTCGAGGTCGTATATGTAAAGTAAATTTATTGTCGACATGCACTTTCGTCGGCTATCAAATTTTATGAGAATTATTTTACCGAGTTGAAAATAAGTTCTTAACATGAAATACTTCTATTTAAGAGTATTTACATGTACCAAAGACAGAAGTTATTATGTTTAGTACGTGACACTTGAAGCTTGAGTTCGGGGCGTCACAGTTCTGTAGTGTCAATAGGATGGAAAAATTGTGTGAAATTTAAGTTGTCTTGCAGGGTAGTGTCACGTAGCTATGTGTAAACTAATAATGACACGTGGAAAAGTGTAAACTAAAGTGTAGATGAAGCAAGGTTCATACCGATTGAACTTTGCTATTGGTACACTGATTTTTGAGATGTTGTTTGACACTTGCATTGCCGTCAAGTGTCAATTGGCTAGAAAAATTGTTTGAAATTTATACTATCCAATAGGTAATATCATGTGGCAATGTGTAAAATAAAGTGTGTACACCATAGTGTACATGTAGCAAGCTTCATACCGATTGAACAATGCTATTGGTACACTGATTTTTGACACGTTGTTTGACACTCGCATTGTTATCAAGTGTCTATTGGATGGAAAACCTGTTTGAAATTTATACTGTCCAATAGGGTAATGTCATGTGGCAAAGTGTAAACTAAAGTGTGTACACCATAATGTATATGTAGCAAGGTTCTTACAGATTGAACTTTGCTATATGTACATTGATTTTTGACAAGTTGTTTAACACTTGCACTGTTGTTAGCTGTCTATTGGATGGGAAAATTGTTTGAAATTTATATTGTCCAATAGGGTAATGTCACGTGGCATAGTTTACACACTTTTGTGTACACCATAGTGTACATGTAGCAAGGTTCTTACTGATTGAACTTCGCTATTTGTACACTGATTTTTGACACGTTTTTTCACACTTGCATTATTGTCAAGTATCAATAGGATGGGAAAACTATTTGAAATTTAAACTGTCCAACTGGATAATGACACGTGGCAAAGTGTAAACTAAAGTGTACACCGTAGTGCACATGTCCAAGGTTCTTACCGAATGAACTTCGCTATTAGTACAATGATTTTTGACCCATTGTTTGACACTTACATTGCTGTCGAGTGTCAATTGGATGGAAATTTTGTTTGAAATTTAAACTCTCCAACAGGGTGATGTCACGTGAAAAGTATAAACTAAAGTGCACACCATAGTGTACATGTAGCAAGGTTCTTACCAACTGAACTTTGCTCTTTGTACACTGATTTTTGACACGTTGTATGACACTTGCATTGTTGTCAAGTGTCTATTGGATGGGAAAACTGTTTGAAATTTAAAATGTCCAATAGGGTAATGTCACGTGGTAAAGTGTAAATTAAAGTGTACACCTTAGTGTACATGTAGTAATGTTCTTACCGATTGAACTTTGCTATTTGTACATTGATTTTTGACACGTTGTTTGACACTTGGATTGCTGTCCCATGTCAATTGGTTGAGAAAATGCTTTGAAATTTAAACAGTCGAATAGGGTAATGTCACATGGCAAAGTGTAAACTAAGGTGCACACCATAGTGTACATGTAGCTAGGTCCCTACCGATTGAAATTTGCTATTTGTAAACTGATTTTTAACACGTTATTTGACACTTAAATTGTTGTCAAGTGTCAATTGGATGAGAAAACTGTTTGAAATTTATACTGTCCAATAGGGTAATGCCACGGGACAATGTGTAAACTAAAGTGTGTACACCATAGTGTACATGTAGCAGGGTTCATACCGATTGAACTTTGTTGCTGGTACACTGATTTTTGACACGTTCTTTGACACTCGCATTGTTATCAAGTGTTAATTGGATGGGAAAACTATTTGAAATTTCTACTGTCCAATAGGGTAATGTCACGTGGCAAAGTATAAACTAAAGTGTGGACACCATAGTGTACATGTAGCAAGGTTCTTATTGATTGAACTTTGCTATTTGTACACTGATTTTTGACACGATGTTTGACACTTGCATTGTTGTCAAGTGTTAATTGGATGAGAAAAATGTTTGAAATTTATACAATCCAACAGGGTAATAACACGTGGCAAAGTGTAAACTAAAGTATGTACACCATAGTGTTCGTATAGCAAGGTTCTTACCGATTTAACTTTGCTATTTGTACACTGGTTTTTGACACGTTGTTTTGACACCTGCATTGTTGTCAAGTGTCAATTGGATCAAAAAACTGTTTGAAATTTAAACTATCCAACTGGGTAATGTCACGTGGTAAAGTGTAAACTAAAGTGTGTACACCATCGTGTACATGTAGCAAGGATCTTATCGATTGAACTTTGCTATTTGTACACTGATTTTTTAAATGTTGTTTGATGCTTGCATTGTTGTCAAGCATCAATTACTTGGGAAAACTGTTTAAAATTTAAACTGTCCAACAAGGTAATGTCACGTGGTAAAGTGTAAACTAAAGTGTACATGTAGCAAGGTTCATACTGATTGAACTTTCCTAATGGTGCACTGATTTTTTACACTTTGTTTGACACTTGTATTGTTGTTAAGTGTCAATTGGATGAAAAAACTGTTTGAAATTTAGGTTGTCTAATAGGGTAATGTCACGGGGCAATGTGTAAAATAAAGTGCGTACACCATAGTGTACATGTAGAAAGGTTCATACCGATTGAACTTTACTATTGGTACATTGATTTTTGACAAGTTGTTTAACACTTACATTGTTTTCAAGTGTCAATTGGATAGGAAAACTATTTGAAATTTCTATTGTCCAACAGGGTAATGTCACGTGGCAAAGTATAAACTAAAGTGTGTACACCATAGTGTACAAGTAGCAAGGTTCTTACCGATTGAACTTTGCTATTTGTACACTAATTTTTGACACGTTGTTTGACACTTGCATTGTTGTCAAGTGTCAATTGGATGGGAAAAAATATTTGAAATTTATACTATCCAACAGGGTAATATCACGTGGCAAAGTGTAAACTAAAGTGTGTACACCGTAGTGTTCGTACAACAAGGTTCTTACCGATTTAACTTTGTTATTTGTACACTGATTTTTGACTTCTTATTTTGACACCTGTATTGTTGTCAAGTGTCAATAGCATGGGAAAACTATTTGAAACTTAAACTATCCAATAGGGTAATGTCACGTGGCAAATTGTAAACTAAAGTGTGTACACCATCGTGTACATGTGACAAGGTTCTTACCGATTGAACTTTGCTATTTGTACACTGATTTTTGACACGTTGTTACACACTTGCATTGTTGTCAAGTGTCAATTAGATGGGAAAAATGTTTGAAATTTATACATTCCAACAGGGTAATGTCATGTGGCAAAGTGTAAACTCAAGTTTGTACACCATAGTGTACATGTAGCAAGGTTCTTACCGATTTAACTTTGCTATTTTACACTAATTTTTGACAAATTATTTTGACACCTGCATTGTTGTCAAGTGTCAATTAGATGGGAAAACTATTTGAGATTTAAACTGTCCAACAGGGTAATGTCACATGGCAAAGTGTAAACTAAACTGTAAACCAAAGTGTACTTGTGGCAAGGTTCTTACCGATTGAACTTTGCTATTTGTACACTGATTTTCGATACGTTGTTTGACACTTGCATTATTGTCAAGTGTCAATTGGTTAAGAAAATTGTATGAAATTTAAACTGTCCGACAGGGTAATGTCATGTGGTAAAGTGTTAACTAAAGTGTACACCATAGTGTACATGTAGTAAGGTCGTTACCAATTGAACTTTACTATTTGTAAACTGATTTTTGACACTTTGTTTGACACTTGCATTGCTATCGAGTGTCAATTGGATGAAAAAACTGGTTGAAATTTAAACTCTCCAATGGGGTAATGTCACGTGGCAAAGTGTAAACTAAAGTGTATACCATAGTGTACATGTGGCAAGGTCCTTATCGATTGAACTTTGCTATTTGTACACTGATTTTTGACACTTTGGTTGACACTTGCATTGCTATCGAGTGTCAATTAGATGAAAAAACTGGTTGAAATTTAAACTCACCAATAGGGTAATGTCCCGTGGCAAAGTGTAAACTAAAGTATGTACACCATAATGTAAATGTAGCAAGGTTCTTACCGAGTGAACTTAGCTATTTGTACACTGATTTTTGACACGTGGTTTGACACTTGCATTGTTGTCAAGTGTCAATTGGATGGGAAAACCATTTGAAATTTAAAATATCCTACAGGGTAATGTTACATGGCAAATTGTAAACTAAAGTGTACACCACAGTGTACATGTAGCAAGGTTCTTACAAATTGAACTTTGCAACTTGTACACTGATTTTTACACGTTGTTTGACACTATTTTCAAGTCTCAATTCGGTGGGAAAACCGTTTAAAATTTAAACAATCCAACAGGGTAATGTCACGTGGCAAATTGTAAACTAAAGTGTGCACCAGAGCGTACATGTTGCAACCTTCTTACCGATTGAACTTTGCTATTTGTATACTAATTTTTGACACTTTGTTTGGCACTTGCATTGTTGTCGACTGTCAATTGGATGGGAAAACTGTTTGAAATTTAAACTGTCCAACAGGATAATGTCACGTTGCAAAGTGTAAACCAAAGTGTACACCATATTGTGCATGTAGCAAGGTCCTTACCAATTGAACTTTGATATTTGTAAACTGATTTTTGGCATGTTGTTTGACACTTGTTTTATTGTCAAGTGTCAATTGGATGGGAAAACAGTTTGAAATTTAAATTGTCTAACGGGGTAATGTCACTTGGTAAAGCGTAAACTAAAGTGTTCACCACAGTGTACGTGTAGCAAGGTTCCCATCGATTAAACTTTGCTATTTGTACATTGATTTTTGACACGTTGTTTGACACTTGCATAGTTGTCAAGTGTCAGTTAGATGGGAAAATTATTTGAAATTTAAACTTTCCAATAGGGTAATGTCACGTGGTAAAGTGTAAACTAAAATGTGCATGTAGCAAGGTTCATACCGATTGAACTTTGCTATTGGGACACTGATTTTTGATGCTTTTATTTAACACTTGCATTGTTGTCGAATGTCAATTGGATGGGACAACTGTTAAAAATTTATACTGTCCAACATTATAAATTTAACGTGGCAAAGTGTAAACTAAAGTGTGTACACCAGCGTGTACATGTAGCAAGGTTCTTACCGATTGAACTTTGCTATTTGTACACTGATTTTTGACACGTTGTTTAACACTGGCATTGTTGTGAAGTGTCAGTTGGATGGTAAAACTGTTTGAAATTTATACTGTCCAACAGGATAATGTCACGTGACAAAGTGTAAACGAAAGTGTGTACACCATAGTGTAAATGTAGCAAGGTTCTTACCGATTTAACTTTGCTATTTGTACACTAATTTTTGACATGTTTTTTTAACGCCTGCATTGTTGTCAAGTGTCAATTGGATTGGAAAATTGTTTGAAATTTAAACTGTCCAACAGGGTAATGTCATGTGGCAATGTGTAAACTAAAGTGTACACCATAGTGCACATGTGGCAAGGTTCTTACCGATTGAACTTTGTTATTTGTACACTGAATTCAACACGTTGTTTGACACTTGCATTGTTGTCAAGTGTCAATTGGTTGAGAAAACTGTTTGAAATTTAAACTGTCCGATAGGATAATGTCGTGTGGTAAAGTGTTAACTAAAGTGTACACCATAGTGTACATGTAGCAAGGTCCTTACCGATTGATCTTTGCTATTTGTAAACTGATTTTTGACACGTCGCTTGACACTTTCTTTGTTGTCGAGTGTCAATTGGATGGGAAAACTGTATGAAGTTTAAATTGTCCAATGGGGTAATGTCACATGGTAAAGTGTAAACTAAAATGTACACCATAGTGTACACGAAGCAAGATTCTCACCGATTAAACTTTTCTATTTGTACGTTGATTTTTAACACGTGGTTTGACACTTATATCGTTGTCAAGTGTCAATTCAATGGGAAAACTATTTGAAATTTATACTGTCCAGCAGGGAAATGTCAAGTGGCAAAGTGTAAACTAAAGTGTGTACACCATAGTGTACATGTAGTAAGGTTCTTACCGATTGAACTTTCCTATTTGTAAACTGATTTTTGACACTTTGTTTGACACTTGCATGGCTATCGAGTGTCAATTGGATGAAAAAACTGTTTGAAATTTAAACTCTCCAATGGGGTATTGTCACGTGGCAAAGTGTAAACTAAAGTGTATACCATAGTGTACATGTGGCAAGGTCCTTATCGATTGAACTTTGCTATTTGTACACTGATTTTTGACATGTTTTACTTGACACTTACATATTTGTCGAGTTTCAATTGGATGATAAAACTATTTTAAAGTGTACACCACAGTGTACATGTAGCAAGGTTCTTACAAATTGAACTTTGCAACTTGTACACTGATTTTTACACGTTGTTTGACACTATTTTCAAGTCTCAATTCGGTGGGAAAACCGTTTAAAATTTAAACAATCCAACAGGGTAATGTCACGTGGCAAATTGTAAACTAAAGTGTGCACCAGAGCGTACATGTTGCAACCTTCTTACCGATTGAACTTTGCTATTTGTATACTAATTTTTGACACTTTGTTTGGCACTTGCATTGTTGTCGACTGTCAATTGGATGGGAAAACTGTTTGAAATTTAAACTGTCCAACAGGATAATGTCACGTTGCAAAGTGTAAACCAAAGTGTACACCATAGTGTGCATGTAGCAAGGTCCTTACCAATTGAACTTTGATATTTGTAAACTGATTTTTGGCACGTTGTTTGACACTTGTTTTATTGTCAAGTGTCAATTGGATGGGAATACAGTTTGAAATTTAAATTGTCTAACGGGGTAATGTCACTTGGTAAAGTGTAAACTAAAGTGTTCACCACAGTGTACGTGTAGCAAGGTTCCCATCGATTAAACTTTGCTATTTGTACATTGATTTTTGACACGTTGTTTGATGCTTGCATAGTTGTCAAGTGTCAGTTAGATGGGAAAATTATTTGAAATTTAAACTTTCCAATAGGGTAATGTCACGTGGTAAAGTGTAAACTAAAATGTGCATGTAGCAAGGTTCATACCGATTGAACTTTGCTATTGGGACACTGATTTTTGATGCTTTTATTTAACACTTGCATTGTTGTCGAATGTCAATTGGATGGGACAACTGTTAAAAATTTATACTGTCCAACATTATAAATTTAACGTGGCAAAGTGTAAACTAAAGTGTGTACACCAGCGTGTACATGTAGCAAGGTTCTTACCGATTGAACTTTGCTATTTGTACACTGATTTTTGACACGTTGTTTAACACTGGCATTGTTGTGAAGTGTCAGTTGGATGGTAAAACTGTTTGAAATTTATACTGTCCAACAGGGTAATGTCACGTGACAAAGTGTAAACAAAAGTGTGTACACCATAGTGTAAATGTAGCAAGGTTCTTACCGATTTAACTTTGCTATTTGTACACTAATTTTTGACATGTTTTTTTAACGCCTGCATTGTTGTCAAGTGTCAATTGGATTGGAAAATTGTTTGAAATTTAAACTGTCCAACAGGGTAATGTCATGTGGCAATGTGTAAACTAAAGTGTACACCATAGTGCACATGTGGCAAGGTTCTTACCGATTGAACTTTGTTATTTGTACACTGAATTCGACACGTTGTTTGACACTTGCATTGTTGTCAAGTGTCAATTGGTTCAGAAAACTGTTTGAAATTTAAACTGTCCGATAGGATAATGTCGTGTGGTAAAGTGTTAACTAAAGTGTACACCATAGTGTACATGTAGCAAGGTCCTTACCGATTGATCTTTGCTATTTGTAAACTGATTTTTGACACGTCGCTTGACACTTTCTTTGTTGTCGAGTGTCAATTGGATGGGAAAACTATATGAAGTTTAAATTGTCCAATGGGGTAATGTCACATGGTAAAGTGTAAACTAAAATGTACACCATAGTGTACACGAAGCAAGATTCTCACCGATTAAACTTTGCTATTTGTACGTTGATTTTTAACACGTGGTTTGACACTTATATCGTTGTCAAGTGTCAATTCAATGGGAAAACTATTTGAAATTTATACTGTCCAGCAGGGAAATGTCAAGTGGCAAAGTGTAAACTAAAGTGTGTACACCATAGTGTACATGTAGTAAGGTTCTTACCGATTGAACTTTCCTATTTGTACACCGATTTTTGACACGTTGTTTGACACTTGTATTATTGTCAAGTGTCAATTGGATGGGAAAACTATTTGAAATTTGCACTATCCAACAGTGTAATGTCACGTGGCAAAGGGTAAACTAAAGTGTGTACACCATAGTGCACATGTAGCATGGTTCTTGTCGATTGAACTTTGTTAGTTGTACACTAATTTTTGACACGTTGTTTGATACTTGCATTGTTGTCAAGTGTCAATTGGATGGGAAAACTATTTGAAATTTAAATTGTCCAACAGGGTAATGTCATGTGGCAAAGTGTAAACTAAAATGTACACCATAGTGTACATGTAACAAAGTTCTTGCCGATTGAACTTTGCTATTTGTATAAAAATTTATACTATCGAACAGAGTAATGTCATGTGGTAAAGTGTAAACTAAAGTGTGTAGGCCATAGTGTAAATGTAGCAAGGTTCTTATCGATTGAACTTAGCTATTTGTACACTGATTTTTGACATATGTTTGACACTTGCATTGTTGTCAAGTGTCAATTGGATGGGAAAATTGTTTGAAATTTAAACTGTCCAATAGGGTAATGTGACGTGGTAAAGTGTAAATTGAAGTGTACACCATAGTGTACATGTAGTAAGATTCTTACCGATTGAAATTTGCTCTTTGCACCCTATTTTTTGACACGTTGTTCGACACTAGTATTGTTGTTAAGTGTCAATTGGATGGGAAAACTATTTGAAATTTAAACTATCCGGCAGGGTAATGTCACGTGGCAAAATGTAAACTAAAGTGGACATCATAGTGTACATGTAGCAAGGTTCTTACCTATTGACATTGCTGTTTGTACACAGATTTTTGACACGTTATTTGAGACTTCCATTGTTGTCACGTGTCAATTGGATGGGAAAACTGTTTGAAATTTATACTCTCCTACAGGGTAATGTCACGTGGGAAAGTGTAACTAAAGTGTGTACACCATAGTGTACATGTATCAAGGTTCTTACCGATTGAACTTTGCTATTTGTACAAAAATATATACTATCCAACAAGGTAATGTCGCGTGGCAAATTGTAAATTGAAGTTTGTACACCATAGTGTAAAGGTAGCAAGTTTCTTACCAATTGAACTTTGCTATTTGTACACTTATTTTTGACACGTCCTTTGACACTTGCATTATTGTCAAGTTATAATTGGATGGAAAAATTGTTTGAAATTTAAACTGTCCAACAGGGTAATGACAAATGGTAAAGTGTAAACTAAAGTGTACACCATAGAGTACATGTCACAGGGTTCTTACTGATTGAACTTTGCTATTTGTACATTAATTTTTGACACGTTGCTTGACACTTGCATTGTTATCAAGTGTCAATTGGATGAAAAAACAGGGTAATGACACGTGGCAAAATTTTAACAAAAGTGTACACCATGGGGTACATGTCGCTGGGTTCTTACCGATTGAACTTTGCTATTTGTACACTAATTTTTGACGCGTTGTTTAACACTTGCATTGTTGACAAGTGTCAATTGGATGGGAAAGCTATTTGAAATTTAAGCTGTCCAACAAGGTAATGTCACCTGGCAAAGTGTAAATTAAAGTGTACACCATAGTGTACATGTAGCAAGGACCTTACCTATAGGCTTTTCTATTTGTACACAGATTATCGACACGTTGTTTGACACTTGCAATGTTGTGGTATCAATTGGATAGGCAAACTGTATGAAATTTATACTGTTCAATAGGGTAATGTCACGTGGCAAAGTGTAAACTAAAGTGTGTACACCATAGTGTGCATGTACAAGGTTCTTACCGATTGAACTTTACTATTTGTACAAAAATTTATACTATCCAACAAGGTAACATCACATGGTGAAGTGTAAACTAAAGTGTGTAGACCATAGTGTAGATGTAACAAGGTGCTTACCGATTGAACTTAGCTATTAGTACAATGATTTTTGACACGTTGTTTGACACTTGCATTGTTGTCAAGTGTCAATTGGATGGGAAAACTGTTTGAAATTTAAACTCTCCAACAGGGTAATGTCATGTGAGAAAGTGTAAACTAAAGTGTACACCATAATGCACATGTAGCAAGGTTCTTACCGATTGAAATTTGCTACTTGTACACTGATTTTTGACACATTGTTTGACACTTGCGTTGTTGTCAAGTATCAATTGGATGGGAAAACTATTTGAAATTTAAACTGTCCAATAGGGTAATGACACATGGCAAAGTTTTCAAAAAAGTGTACACCGTAGGGTATATGTCGCAGGGTTCTTACCGATTGAACTTTGCTATTTGTTCCCTAATTTTTGACACGTTGTTTGACGCTTGCATTGTCGACAGGTGTCAATTGGATGGGAAACCTATTTGAAATTTAAGCTATCCAACAAGGTAATGCCACCTGGCAAAGTGTAAATCAAAGTGTACACCATAGTGTACATGTAGGGAGGTCCTTACCTATTGACTTCGCTATTTGTACACAAATGTTTGACACGTTGTTTGACACTTGCACTATTGTCAAGTGTCAACTGGACGGGAAAATTGTTTGAAATTTATACTGTCCTACAGGGTAATGTCACGTGGCAATGTGTAACTAAAGTGTGTACACCATAGTGTACATGTATCAAGGTTCTTACCAATTGAACTTTGCTATTTGTACAAAAATATATACTATCCAACAAGGTAATGTCACGTGGCAAATTATAAACTGAAGTTTGTACACCGTGGTGTAAAGGTAGCAAGTTTCTTACCGATTGAACTTTGCTATTTGTACACTTATTTTTGACACGTCGTTTGACATTTGCATTATTGTCAAGTTATAATTGGGTGGGAAAACTGTTTTAAATTTAAACTGTCCAATAGGGTAATGACAAATGGTAAAGTGTAAACTAAAGTGTACACTATAGTGTACATGTCGCAGGGTTCTTACCGATTGAACACTGCTATTTGTACACTGATTTTTGAAACATTGCTCGACCTTTACATTGTTATCGAGTGTCAATTGAGAAATGTCCTGTGGCAAAGTGTGTACACCATAGTGTACATGTAGTAAGGTTCTTACCAATTGAACTTTGCTATTTGTACACTATTCTTTTACACATTGTTTGACACTTGCGTTGTTGTCAAGTGTTAATTGGATGGGAAAACTGTTTGAAAGTTATACTGTCCAACAGGGTAATGTCACTTGGCAAAGTGTAAACTAGAGTGTGTACATGTAGCAAGGTACTTACAGATTGAACTCTGCTATTTTTCAAAAAATTTACACTATCCAACGAGGTAATGTCACGTGGCAAAGTGTAAACTAAAGTGTGTACACCATAGTGTAAATGTAGCAAGTTTCTTGCCGATTGAACTTTCCTATTAGTACATTGATTTTTGACACATTGTTTGACACTTGCGTTGTTGTCAAGTGTCAATTGGATGGGAAAACTGTTTGAAATTCAAACTGTCCAATAGGTTAATGACATGTGGCAAAGTGTAAACTAAAGTGTACACCATAGTATACATGTCGCAGGGTTCTTACTGATAGAAATTTGCTTTTTGTATACTAATTTTTGACGCGTTGTTCAATACTTGCATTGTTGTCAAGTGTCAATTGGATGGAAAAACTGTTTGAAATTTAAACTGTCCAATAGGGTAATGAAACGTTGTAAATTGTTAACAAAAGTATACACCGTTGGGTGCATGTCGCAAGGTTCTCACCGATTGAACTTTGCTATTTGTACACTAATTTTTTGCACGTTGTTTGACACTCGCATTGTTGACAAGTGTCAATTAGATGGAAAAACTGCTTGAAATTTAAGTTATCCAACAGGGTAATGTCACCTGGCAAAGTGTAAATTAAAGTGTACACCATAGGGTACATGTAGCAAGGTCCTTACCTAGAGACTTTGCTATTTGTACACAAATTATAGACACGTTGTTTAACACTTGAATTGTTGTCAAGTGTCAATTGGATAGGCAAACTGTTTTAAATTTATATTGTCCAAAAGGGTAATGTCACGTGGCAAAGTGTAAACTAATCTTTGTACACCATAGTGTGCATGTAGTAAGGTTCTTACCAATTGAACTTTGCTATTTGTACAAAAATTTATACTATCTAGCAAGGTAACATCACTTGGTGAGGTGTAAACTTAAGTGTGTAGCCATAGTGTAAATGTAGCAAAGGGCTTACCGATTGAACTTATCTATTTGTACAATAATTTGACACAATGTTTGACACTTGCATTGTTGTCAAGTATCAATTGGATGGAAAAAATATTTGAAATTTAAACAGTCCAATAGGGTAATGACACATGGGAAAGTTTTAACAAAAGTGTACACCGTAGGGTACATGTCGCAGGGTTCTTACCTATTGAACTTTGCTATTTGTACACTAATTTTTGACACGATGTTTGACACTTGCGTTGTTCACAAGTGTCAATTGGATGGGAAAACTATATGAAATTTAAGCTGTCCAACAAGGTAATGTCACTTGGCAAAGTGTAAATTAAAGTTTACACCATAGTGTACATGTAGCAAGGTCCTTACCTATTGACTTTGCTATTTGTACACAGATGTTCTACACGTTGTTTGACACTTGCACTGTTGTCGAGTGTCAGTTGGATGGCAAAACTATTTGAAATTTATACTGTCCAAAAGGGAAATGTCCTGTGGCATAGTGTAAACTAAAGTGTGTACACCATAGTGTACATGTAGTGAGGTTATTACCAATTGAACTTTGCTATTTGTACATTGATTTTTTTCACGTTGTTTGACACTTGCGTTGTTGTCAAGTGTCAATTGGATGGGAAAACTATTTGAAATTTGTACGGTCAAGCAGTTTAATGTCACGTGGCAAAGTGTGAACTAAAGTGTGTACACCATAGTGTACATGTAGCAAAATTCTTACCTATTGAACTTTCCTATTTGTACACTAATTTTTGACATGTTGTGTGATACTCGCATTGTTGATAAGTGTCAACTGGATGGGAAAACTATTTGAAATTTAAGTTGTCCAACAGGGTAATGTCACCTGGCAAAGTGTAAATTAAAGTATATGTCATAGTGTAGATGTAGCAAGGTCCTTACCTATAGACTTTGCTATTTGTACACAAATTTTCAACACGTTATTTGACACCTGCATTGTTGTCAAGTGTCAATTGGATAGGCAAACTGTTTGAAATTTATTCTGTCCAATAGGGTAATGTCACGTGGTAAAGTGCAAACTAAAGTGTGTACACCATAGTGTACATGTAGCAAGGTTCTTACCGATCGAACTTTGCTATTTGTACAAAAATTTATACAATCTAACAAGGTAATGTCACATGGCGAAGTGTAAACTTAAGTGTGTAGATCATAGTGTATATGTAGCAGGGTACTTACTGATTGAACTTAGCTATTTGTGCAATGATTTTTGATACATTGTTTGACACTTGTATTGTTGTCAAGTGTCAATTGGATGGAAAAACTATTTGAAATTTAAACTATCCAATAGGATAATGACACGTGAAAATTTTTTAACAAAAGTGTACAGCGTAGGGTACAAGTCGCAAGGTTCTTACCGATTGAACTTTGCTATTTGTACACTAATTTTTGACACGTTGTTTGACACTTGCATTGTTGAGAAGTGTCAATTGGATAGAAAAACTATTTGAAATTTAAGCTGTCCAATAAGGTAATGTCACCTGGCAAAGTGTAAATTAAAGTGTACACCATGGTGTACATGTAGCAAGGTCCTTACTTATTGACTTCGCTATTTGTGCACAGATGTTCTACACATTGTTTGACACTTGCACTGTTGTCAAGTGTCAATTGGATGGGAAAATTGTTTGAAATTTATACTGCCCAACAGGGAAATGTCCTGTGGTAAAGTGTAAACTAAAGTGTGCACACCATAGTGTACGTGCAGTAAGGTTCTTACCGATTGTACTTTGCTATTCGTACACTTATTTTTTACAAGTTGTTTGACACTTGTGTCGTTTTCATGTATCAATTAGATGGAAAACTGTTTGAAATTTATACTATCGAACAAGTTAATGTAACGTGGCAAAGTATAAACTAAAGTGTGTGCACCATAGTGTACATGTAGCAAAATTCTTACCGATTGAACTTTACTACTTGTACACTAATTTTTGACACGTTGTTTGACCCTTGCATTGTTGTCAAGTGTCAATTGGATGGGAAAACTATTTGAAATTTAAACTGTCCAACAGGGTAATGTCACATAGCAACGTTTAAACTAAAGTTTACACCATAGTATACATATAGCAAAGTTCTTACTAATTGAACTTTGCTATTTGTACAAAATTTTATACTATCGAACAGAGTAATCTCACATGGAAAAGTATAAACTAAAGTGTGTACACCATAGTGTAAATGTAGAAAGGTTCTTACCGATTAAACTTAGCTATTTGTACACTGATTTTTGACACGTGTTTGACACTAGCATTGTTGTCAAGTGTCAATTGGATGGGAAAACTGTTTGAAATTTGAATTGCCTAACAGGGTAATGTCACATGCCATAGCGTAAACTAAAGTGTACACCATTGTGTACATGTAGCAAGACTATTACCGATTGAAATTTACTTTTTGTACACTATTTTTGACACGTTGTTTGACACTTGCATTGTTGTCAAGTGTCAATTGGATGGGAAAACTGTTTCAAATTTAACTATCCAACAGGGTAATGACACGTGGCAAAGTGTATACTAAAGTGTACATCATAGTGCACATGTAGCAAGGTCCTTACCTATTGACTTTGCTATTTGTACACTGATTTTTGATACGTTATTTTCCACTTGCACTGTTGTCAAGTGTCAAATGGATGGGAAAACTGTTTGAAATTTATACTATCCAACAGGGTAATGTCACATGGCAAAGTGTAAACTAAAGTGTGTACACCATGGTATACATGTAGCGAGGTTCTTATAGATTAAACATTGCTATTTTTACAAAAATTCATACTATCTAACAAGGTAATGTCACGTGGCAAGGCGTAAACTAAAGTGTGTACACCATAGTGTAAATATAGCAAGTTTCTTATCGATTGAACTTTGCTATTTGTACACTGATTTTTGACACGTTGTTTGACACTTGCATTGTTGTCAAGTGTTAATTGGATGGAAAAACTGTTTGAAATTTAAACTGTCCAACAGGGTAATGACACGTGGAAAAGTTTTAACAAAAGTGTACAGCGTAGGGTACATGTTGCAGGGTTCTTATCGATTGAAATTTGCTATTTGTACACTAATTTTTTACACGTTGTTCGACACTTGCATTGTTGTCAAGTGTTAATTGGACGGGAAAACTGTTTGAAATTTAATCTGTCTAATAGGGTAATGACACGTGGTAAAGTGTTAACAAAAGTGTACACCGTAGGGTACATGTCGCAGGGTTCTCACTGATTGAACTTTGCTATTTGTACACTAATTTTTGACACGTTGTTTGACACTCGCATTGTTGAGAAGTGTCAATTGGATGGAAAAACTGTTTGAAATTTAAGCTGTCCAACAGGGTATTGTCACCTAACAAAGTGTAAATTAAAGTGTACATGTAGCAAGGTCCTTACACTTTGCTATTTGCACACAGATTTTCGACACGTTGTTTGATAGTTGGATTGTTGTCAATTGCCAATTGGATAGGCAAACTGTTTGAAATTTAGACTGTCCAACAGGGTAATGTCATGTGGCAAAGTGTAAACTAAAGTGTGTACACCATTGTGTGCATGTAGCAAGGTTCTTACCGATCGAGCATTGCTATTTGTACAAAAATTTATACTACCCAACAAGGTAACGTCACATGGCGACGTGTAAACTTAAGTGTGTAGACCATAGTGTAAATGTAGCAAGATGCTTACCGATTGAACTTAGCTATTTGTATAATGATTTTTGACACGTTGTTTGTCACTTGCATTGTTGTCAAGTGTCAATTGGATGGGAAAACTATTTAAAATTTAAACTGTCCAACAGGGTAATGTCATGTGGCAAAGTGTAAACTAAAGTGTACACCATAGTGCTTATGTAGCAAGGTTCTTACTGATTGAAATTTGCTATTTGTACACTGATTTTTAACACGTTGTTTGACACTTGCATTGTTGTCAAGTGTCAATTGGATGGGAAAACTGTTTGAAATTTAAAATATCCAACTGGTAATGTCACGTGGTGAAGTGTAAACTAAAGTATACACCATAGTGCACATGTGGTAATTTCACGTGGCAATATGTAAACTAAAGTGTACACCATAGTGTACAAGTAGCAAGGTTCTAAACTATTGAACTTTGCTATTTGTACTCTAATTTTCAACACGTTGTTTGACACTTGCATTGTTGTCAAGTGTCAATTGGATGGGAAAACTGTTTGAAATTTAAACTGTCCAACAGGGTAATGTCTCGTGGCAAAGTGTAAACTAAAGTGTGTATGTAGCAAGGTTTATACTGATTGAACTTTGCTATTTGTACATAGATTTTTGGCACATTGTTTGACACTTGCATTATTGTCAAGTGTCAATTGGGTGGGAAAATAGTTTGAAATGTAAGTTATCCAACAAGATAATGTCACGTTACAAAGTGTAAACTAAAGGGTACACCGTAGTGTACATGTAGCAAGCTTCTTAATGATTGAACTTTGCTATTTGTACACTGAATTTCGACACGTTGTTTGGCACTTGCATTATTGTCAAGTGTCAATTGGATGTAAAAACTATTTGAAATTTATACTGTCCAATAGGGTAATGTCACGCGGCAAAGTGTAAACTAAAGTGCGCACACCAAAGTGTACATGTAGAAAGGTTCTTACCTATTGAACTTTGCTATTTGTACCCTAATTTTTGAAACGTTGTTTGACACTTGCATTGTTGTCAAGTATTAATTGGACTGGAAAACTGTTTGAAATTTATATTGTCCAATAAGGTAATGTCCCGCTGCAAAGTGTAACCTAAAGTGTGTACACCAAAGTGTACATGTAGAAAGGTTCTTACCTATTGAACTTTACAGTTTGTACAATGATTTTTGACACATTGTTCAAGTGTCAATTGGATGGAAAAAATATTTGAAATTTATACTGTCCAAGAGGGTAATGTCACATGACAAAGTGTAAACTAAAGTGTCTACACCATAGTGTAAATGTAGAAAATTTCTTACCGATTGAACTTAGCTATTTGTACACTAATTTTTGACACGTTGTTTAACACTTGCCATATTGTCAGGTTTCAATTGGATGGGAAAACTATTTGAAATTTAAACTGTCCAACAGGGTATTGTCACATGGCAAAGTGTAAATTAAAGTGTACACCATAGTGTACATGTAGCAAGGTTCTTACTGATTGAACTTTGCGATTTGTAAACTGATTTTTGACACGTTGTTTAACACTTGCATCATTGTCAAGTGTCAATTGGATGGGAAAACTATTTTAAATTTTAGTTATCCAAAAGGGTAATGTCACGTCGCAAAGTTTAAACAAAAGTGTACACAATATTGCATATGTAACAAGGTTCATACCGGTTGAAATTTGCTATTTGTACACTGATTTTTTACACGTTGTTTGACACTTGCATTGTTTTCAAGTGTCAATTGGATGGGAAAATTGTTTGAAATTTAAACTATCCAACAGGGTAATGTCTCGTGGTAAAGTGTAAACTAAAGTGTACATGTAACAAGGTTTATACCGATTGAATTTTGCTATTTGTACACAGATTTTTGGCATGATGTTTGACACTTGCATTGTTGTAAAGTGTCAATTGGGTGGGAAAATAGTTTGAAATGTAAACCATCCAACAGGATAATGTCACGTTACAAAGTGTAAACTAAAGTGTACATCGTAGTGTACATGTAGCAAGCTTCTTGATGATTGACCTTTGCTATTTGTACACTGAATATCGACACGTTGTTTGGCACTTGTATTATTGTCAAGTGTTAATTGGATGTGAAAACTATTTGAAATTTATATTGTCCAATAGGGTAATGTCACGCGACAAAGTGTAAACTAAAGTGTGTACACCAAAGTGTAAATGTAGAAAGGTTCTTACCTATTGAACTTTGCTATTTGTACCTTGATTTTTGACACGTTGTTTGACACTTGCATTGTTGTCAAGTGTCAATTGGATGGGAAAACTATTTGAAATTTATACTTTCCAATAGGGTAATGTCACGCTGCAGAGTGTAAACCAAAGTGTGTACACCATAGTGTACATGTAGCAAGGTTCTTAGCTATTGAACTTTGCGATTTGTAAACTTTTTTTTGACACGTTGTTTGACCCTTGCATTTTTGTAAAGTGTCAATTGGATGGGAAAACTATTTGAAATTTATACCGTCCAATAGGGTAATGTCACGTGGTAAAGTGTAAACTAAAGTTTTTACACCATAGTGTAAATGTAGAAAAGTTCTTACTAATTGAAATTTGCTATTTGTTCACTAATTTTTGACATGTTGTTTGACACTTGTATTATTGTCAAGTGTCAATTGGATGGGAAAACTGTTTGAAATTTAAATTGTCCAACTGGTAATGTTACGTGGCAAAGTGTAAACTAAGGTTCTTACCGATCGTACTTTGCTACTTGTACAGTGATTTTTGACACGTTTGACACTTGCATTGTTGTCAAGTGTCAATTGGATGGGAAAACTATTTGAAATTTAAACTGTCCAACAAGGTAATGTCATGTGGCAAAGTGTAAACTAATTTGTACACCATAGTGCACATGTAGCAAGGTTCTTAGTGATTGAAATTTGCTATTTGTACACTGATTTTTGACATGTTGTTTGACACTTGGATTGTTGTTATGTGTCAATTAGATGGAAAAACTGTTTGAAATTTAAACTGTCCAACAGGGTAATGTCACGTGGTAAAGTGTAAACTAAATTGTACATGTAGCAAGGTTCATACCGATTGAACTTTGCTACTTGTAGACTTATTTTTGACACGTTGTCTGACACTTTCATTGTTGTCAAGTATCAATTGGATGGGAAAACTGTACAAAATTTATACTGACCAATAGGGTAATGTCAAGCGGCAAAGTGTATTCTAAAGTGTGTATAGAATAGTGTACATGTAGAAAGGTTCTTACCTATAGAACTTTGTTATTTGTACACTGATTTTTGACACATTATTTGACCCTTGCATTGTTGTCAAGTGTTAATTGGATGGAAAAACTGTTTGAAATTTATACCGTCCAACAGGGTAATGTCACGTGGCAAAGTGTAAACTAAAGTGTGTATACCATAGTGTAAATGTAGAAAAGTTCTTACTGATTGAAATTTGCTAATTGTATACTAATTTTTGAAATGTCGTTTCACACTTGCATTATTGTCAAGTGTCAATTGGATGGGAAAACTGTTTGAAATTTAAACTGTCCAACTGGGTAATGTCACGTGGCAAAGTGTAAATTGAGGTTCTTACTGATCGTACTTTGCTACTTGTACACTGATTTTTGACACGTTGTTTGACACTTGCACTGTTGTCAAGCGTCAATTGGATGGAAAAACTATTTGAAATTTAAACTATCCAATCGGGTAATATCGCGTGGCAAAGTGTAAACTAAAGTGTACACCATAGTGCATAGGTAGCAAGGTTCTTACCGATTGAAATTTGTTATTTGTACACTGATTTTTGACACGTTGTTTGACACTTGCATTGTTGTTATGTGTCAATTAAATGGAAAAACTGTTTAAAATTTAAACTGTACAATAGGGTAATGCCACCTGTAAAGTGTGAACTAAAGTGTACATGTAGCAAGGTTCATACCGATTGAACTTTGCTATTTGTAGACTGATTTTCGACACGTTGTTTGACACTTGCATTGTTGTCAAGTATCAACTGGATGGAAAAATTGTACAAAATTTATACTGACCAATAGGGTAATATCAAGCGGCAAAGTGTAAACTAAAGTGGGTACACGATTGTGTAAATGTAGAAAGGTTCTTACCAATTGCTATTTGTACACTGATTTTTGACACGTTGTTTGACTCTTGCATTGTTGTCAAGTATCAATTGGATGGGAAAACTGTTTGAAATTTATACCGTACAACAAGGTAATGTCACGTGGCAAAGTGTAAACTAAAGTGTGTACACCATAGTGTAAATGTAGAAAAGTTCTTACTGGTTGAACTTAGCTATTTGTACACAGATTTTTGGCACGTTGATTGACACTAGCATAGTTGTCAAGTGTCAATTGGATGGGAAAACTATTTGAAATTTAAACTGTCCAACACGAAAATGTCACATGGCAATGTGTAAATTAAAGTGTGCATCGTAGTGTATATGTAGCACGGTCCTTACCGATTGAACTTTGCGATTTATATAATGATTTTTGACACGTTATTTGACACTTGCATTGTTGTGAAGTGTCAATTAGATTGGAAAATAGTTTGAAATGTAAACTATCCAATAGGATAATGTCATATTGCGAAGTGTAAACTAAAGTGTACACCATAGTGTACATGTAGCAAGGTTCTTAATGATTGAACTTTGCTATTTGTACAGTGATTTTCGACACGTTGTTTGGCACATGCATTATTGTCAAGCATCAATTGGATGTGAAAACTGTGTGAAATTTATATTGTCCAATAGGGTAATGTCACACGACAAAGTGTAAACTAAAGTGTGTACACCAAAGTGTACATGTAGAAAGGTTTTTACTTACTGAACTTTGCTATTTGTACACTGATTTGTGACACGTTGTTTAACGCTTGCATTGTTATCAAGTGTCAATTGGATTGGAAAATTGTTTTAAATTTATACCATCCAACAGGGTAATGTCATGTGGCAAAGTGTAAACTAAAGTGTGTACACCATAGTGTAAATGTAGAAAAGTTCTTACCGATTGGACTTAGCTATTTGTACACTGATTTTTTTCACGTTGTTTGACACTTGCATTGTTGTCAAGTATCAATTGGATGGGAAAACTGTTTGAAATTTAAACTGTCCAACAGGGTAATGTCACGTGGCAAAGTGTAAACTAAAGTGTACACCATTGTGTACATGTAGCAAGGTCCTTACCGATTGAACTTTGCGATTTGTAAACTGATTTTTGACACGTTGTTTGACACTTACATTGTTGTCAAGTGCCAATTGGATGGGAAAACTATTTGAAATTTTAAGTGTCCAACAAGGTAATATCACGTGGCAAAGTGTAAAATAAAGTATACACCATAGTGCACATGTAGCAAGGTTCTTACCGAATGAACTTTGCTATTTGAACACTGATTTTTGACATGATGTTTCACACTTGCATTGTTGTCAAGTGTCAAATGGATGGGAAAAACTATTCGAAATTTAAACTGTCCAATAGGGTAATGTCACGTGGCAAAGTGTAAACTGAAGTGTACATGTAGCAAGGTCCTTTCCGATTGAACTTTGCAATTTGTAAACTGATTTTTAACACATTGTTTGACACTTGCATTGTTGTCAAGTGTCAATAGGATGGAAAAACTGTTTGAAATTTAAATTGTCCAATAGAGTAATGTCACGTGGTAAAGTGTAAACTAAAGTATACACCATAGTGCACATGTAGCAAGGTTCTTACCGATTGAAATTTGCTATTTGTACTCTGATTCTTGACACATTGTTTGACACTTGCATTGTTGTCAAGCGCCAATTGGATGGAAAAACTGCTTGAAATTTAAACTATCCAATGGGGTAATGTCACGTGGTAAAGTGTAAACTAATGTGTACATGCAGCATGGTTCATGCCGATTGAACTTTACAATTTGTACATGGATTTTTGACACGTTTGATACTTGCATTTTTGTCAAGTATCAATTGGATGGGAAAACTATTTGAAATTTATATTGTCCAATAGGATAATGTCACGCGGCAAAGCGTAAACTAAAGTGTGTACACCATAGTGTACAATTAGAAAGGTTCTTACCTATTGAACTTTTCTATTTATACACTGATTTTTGAAACGTTGTTTAACCCTTGCATTGTTGTAAAGTGTCAATTGGATGGGAAAATTGATTGAAATTTACCCCGTCCAACAGGGTAATGTCACGTAGCAAAGTGTAAACTAAAGTGCACACCATAGCGTACGCGTAGCAAGGTTCTTACCAATTAAACTTTGCTATTTGTACACTAATTTTTGACACATTGTTTGACACTGGCATTGTTGTCAAGTGTCAATTGGATGGGAAAATAGTTTGAAATGTAAACTATCCAGTAGGATAATGTCATGTTACAAAGTGTAGACTGAAGTGTACACCATAGTGTACATGTAGCAAGGTCCTTACCGATTGAACTTTGCTATTTGTAAACTAATTTGTGACACGTTGTTTGACACTTGCATTGTAGTCAAGTGTCAATTGGATGGGAAAAGTGTTTGAAATTTAGACTGTCCAACAGGGTAATGTCACGTTGCAAAGTGTAAGCTAAAGTGTACACCATAGCGTACATGCGGCAAAGTTCTTAAAGATTGAACTTTGCTATTTGTACACTAATTTTTGACATGTTGTTTGACACTTGTATTTTTGTCAAGTGCCAATTGGATGGAAAATATATTTGAAATTTAGACTATCAAACAGGGCAATGACACGTGACAAAGTGTAAACTAAAGTGTTCATGTAGCAAGATTCATACCGATTGAACTTTGCTATTTGTACACTAATTTTTGACACGTTGATTGACAATTACATTGTTGTCAAGTATTAATTGGAAGGAAAAACTGTTTGGAATTTATATTGTCCAATAGGGTAATGCCAAACTATAAATTGTAAACTAAAGTGCGTACACCAAAGTGTACATGTAGAAACGTTCTTACTTATTGAACTTTGCAATTTGTACAATGATTTTTGACATGTTGTTTAACCTTTGCATTGTTGTCAAGTGTCAATTAGATGGGAAAATGGTTTGAAATTTATACCGTCCAACACATTAATGTCACGTGGCAAAGTGTAAACTAAAGTGTGTACACCGCAGTGTAAATGTAGAAAAGTTCTTACAGATTGAACTTAGCTATTTGTACACTGATTTTTGACATGTTGTTTGATACTTGCACTATTGTCAAGTGTCAATTGGATGGGAAAATTGTTTGGAATTTAAACTGTCCAACAGGTTAATGTCACGTGGCAAAGTGTAAACTAAAGTGTACACCATAGTGTACATGTAGCAAGGTCCTTACCGATTGAGTTTTGCGATCTGTAAACTGATTTTTGACACGTTGTTTTACACTTGCATTGTTGTCAAGTGTCAATTGGATGGGAAAACTATTTAAAATTTTAAGTGTGCAACAGGGTAATGTCACGTCGCAGTGTAAACTAAAGTATACACCATAGTGCACATGTAGCAAGATTCTTACCGATTGAATTTTGCTATTTGTACATTGATTTTTGACACGTTGTTTGAAACTTGCATTATTGTCAAGTGTCAAATGGATGGGAAAAACTATTTGAAATTTAAACTATCCAACAAGGTAATGTCACGTGGAAAAGTGTAAATTAAAGTGTACACCATAGTGTAAATGAAGCAAGGTCCTTACCGATTGAACTTTGCGATTTGTAAACTGATTTTTGACACGTTGTTTGACACTTATATTGTTGTCAAGTATCAATTGGATGGGAAAACTATTTGAAATTTATACTGTCCAATAGGGTAATGTAAAATGGCTAAGTGTAAACTAAAGTGTGTACACCGTAGTATACATGTAGGAAGGTTCTTACCTATTGAACTTTGCTATTTGTACACTGATTTTTGACACGTTGTTTGACCTTTGCATTGTTGTCAAATGTCAATTGGGTGGGAAACTATTTAAAATTTAAACTATCCAACAGGATAATGACATGTGGTGAAGTGTAAACTAAAGTGTTACATGTAGCAGGGTCCTTACTGATTGCACTTTGCTGACATGTTGTTTGACACTTGCATTGTTGTCAAGTGTGAATTTGACGGGAAAACTATTTGAAATTTCAACTGTCCAGCAGGGTAATGTCACGTGGCAGAGTGTAAACTAAAGTGTACACCATTATGTACATGCCGCAAGGTCCTTACCGATTGAACTTTTCTAGTTGTAAACTGATTTTTGACACGTTGTTTAACACTTGCACTATTGTCAAGTGTCAAGTGGATGGGAGAAATGTTTGTAATTTAAACTGTCCAACAGGGTAATGTCACATGGCAACGTATAAACTTAAGTGCACACCATAGCATACGCGTAGCAAGGTTCTTACCAATTGAAGTTTGTTATTTGTACACTGATTTTTAACACGTTATTTGACACTTCCATTGTTGTCAAATGTCAATTGGATGGGAAAATAGTTTGAAATGTTAACTATCTAACAAGATAATGTCACGTTGAAAAGTGTAAACTAAAGTGTACACGTTCGTGTACATGTAGTAAGGTCCATACCAATTGAACTTTGCTATTTGTATATTGATTTGTGACAAGTTGTTTGACACTTGTATTGTAGTCAAGTGTCAATTGGATGGAAAAAATGTTTGAAATTTAAACTGTCCAACAGGGTAATGTCACGTTGCAAAGTGTAAACTAAAGTGTACACCATAGTGTACATGTGGTAAAGGCGTTAAGGATTGAACTTTGCTGTTTGTACACTAATTTTTGACACGTTGTTTGACACTTGCATTGTTGTTAAGTGTAAATTGGATGGGAAAACTGTTTGAAATTTAGACTATCAAATAGGGTAATGACACATGACAAAGTATAAACTAATGTGTGCATGTAGCAAGGTTCAAACCGATTGAACTTTGTTATTTGTACACTGATTTTTGACAGGTTGTTTGACACTTGCACTGTTGTCAAGTGTCAATTGGATGGGAAAACTGTTTGAAATTTAAACCATCCAATAGGGTAATGTCATGTGGCAAAGTGTAAACTAAAGTGTATACCATAGTGTACAGGTAGCAAGGTCCTTACCGATTGAACTTTAGGATTTGTAAATTGATTTTTGACACGTTGTTTTACACTTTCATTGTTGTCTGGTCTCAATTGGATGGGAAAACTATTTGAAATTTTAAGTGTTCGACAGGGCAATGTCACGTGGCAGTGTAAACTAAAGTATACACCATAGTGCACATGTAGTAAGGTTCTTACCGATTGAACTTTGCGATTTGTACATTGACTTTTGACACATTATTTGATACTTGCATTGTTGTCAAGTGTCAAATGGATGGGAAAAACTATTTGAAATTTAAACTTTCCAACAGGGTAATGTCACGTGGAAAAGTGTAAATTAAAGTGTACACCATAGTGTAAATGTAGCAAGGTCCTTACCGATTGAACTTTGTGATTTGTTAACTGATTTTTGACACGTTGTTTGACACTTGCATTGTTGCAAGTATAAATTGGATGGAAAAACTATTTGAAATTTATACTGTCCAATAAGGTAATGTCATGCGGCTAAGTGTAAACTAAAATGTGTACACCATAGTGTACATGTAGGAAAGTTCTTACCTATTGAACTTTACTATTTTTACACTGATTTTGGACACGTTGTTTGACCCTTGCATTGTTGTCAAGTGTCAATTGGTTGGGAAACTATTTGGAATTTATACTATCCAATAGGGTAATGTCACGTGACAAAGAGTAAACTAAAGTGTGTACACTATAATGTCACAGGGTAATGCACACTTTTAAACTATAGTGTAATTTATACTGATTTTTGACACGTTGTTTGACACTTTCATTGTTGTCAAGTGTCAATTGGATGGGAAAATAGTTTGAAATGTAAACTATCCAACAGGATAATGTCACGTTGCAAAGTGTAAACTAAAGTGTACACCATAGAGTACATGTAGCAAGGTCCTTACCGATTGAACTTTGCTATTTGTAAACTTATTTGTGACATGTTGTTTGACACTTGCATTGTTGTCAAGTGTCAATTGGATGGGAAAAATGTTTGAAATTTAAACTGTCCAACCTAGTAATGTCACGTGGTAAAGTATAAACTAAAGTGTACACCATAGTGTACATGTGGCAAAGTCCTTAAGGATTGAACTTTGCTATTTGTACACTGATTTTCAACACGTTGTTTGACACTTACATTGTTGTCAAGGGTCAATTGGATGGGAAAATTATTTGAAATTTAAACTATCTAACATGACAATGTCACGTGGCAAAGTGTAAACTAAAGTGCACACCATTGTGTACATGCAACAAGGTCCTTACCGATTGAACTTTAGTAGTTGTCAACTATTTTTTGACACGTTGTTTGACAGTTGCATTGTTGTCAAGTGTCAATTGGATGGGAGAAATGTTTGAAATTTAAACTGTCCAACAGGGTAATGTCATGTGGTAAAGTGGAAACTAAAGTGTACACCATAGCCTACGTGTAGCAAGATTCTTACCGATTGAACTTTGATATTTGTACACTGATTTTTGACACGTTGTTTGACACTTGCATTCTTGTTAGGTGTCAATTGGATGGAAAACTGTTTGAAATTTAGACAATCAAATAGGGTAATGACACATGGCAAAGTGTAAACTCAAGTGTATGTTGTCAATTTTATCCCGCAAGTGTACAGATCGTAACAAGTAGTAAAGTGGACCTTTTGAGTCCGAATTATCATTCCCACGAGGACTATACTTTAGCACTCAATTTATTATTCCTAAATTCTATTTGACAAAGATAAACAAAAACAATGATTAAACGTGATTTTTGTTCTAAATATTTAAAAACGTGATTGGATGCAACGAAAAGTGATTGAAAATTCAAATAATAACGGACGTTAGGGCGGAATCAAGATTCATACAACCTAAAGTAGTGTTCGGTCGAATTCTTCTGTGGTATTCAACTTACCCCTCTCGAATTCTCGTTGAGCCTATTTAATTAGTTCAATTTCATATCTCTATGCAAATTAAATTCACTTAAACGCAACATTGTTTTTAAGAATTCGCACACGACCGCAGTAATCAATATATCTCTACACGTTATATCAATTTACCGGATTTTAACATGTGTTCTAAACAAATAATCGACATCTCTACGCAATCATTGTGCACAAATCATCTAACTAGTGATCAAGTAATTAAATGCATTAAGAACAACATTAAAATCAACACATATTAAATAAAAGCACTAAAATCTTAATTGCATGAAATAAAGGGTTCAAAAAGATTACGTTGTTTGCCCTAAATAAAATCTAGCTACTCATAATAATGGAAGAAACACAAGATAAAATAAAGGAAGACATCACCAGGATTAGTTGACGAAACGTGAATGAATTTCCCAATTTCGCTCTAGCCATCTTCTCCTTCTTTTCTATCCAAATCTGCCGTGTGTATGATGTCTATTATTTAATCCAGTGGCAGCCAAAATTGCGTTCCTTTTAATTCAGTCTATGCGTGTAATTCTCCTCTTGGCTACTCCATTCTTATGTATGTATAATATGATAATGCAGCAATCGACCAGCCTTTCAATGTTCGTGAAACTGTCTGCTTCCCTTTTTTTTCTCTGTGTGATTGCGTGTATCTATATAAAAAAATTCAGCACCAGTAGCCCGCTGATCAGCCCTTAGAGTGTGTTAAAATTATAATATCGGCTGACCCCCCAATTAATTCTTGTCTTCCTCTCTTCTGCCGGTCCTTCTTTTTCTTTAGTTGGTATGTGTGTGTATATATATATATATATATATATATATATATATATATATATATATTATATATAAAAAAACCTAGAGCCACCAAATTTGACTAACAGAAGGACTCTAGTTTTTTTCCAAAAAACGCCCCAACGTGAATTCATATATCTTCCCCTTTACAGCCACCATAATTGACTCTAATTCAATTCCTTTAATGTAATATTACCCATCAAGTCATCAGTCTTCCAATATAATGCAATTCAATCCTTGAATCCTTTAATTCTTGCAACACATGTCTACTTTGATTCAATTCAAGTTCTTCACTTTTCAAAATATGAAATTTGATCTCTAAATTCTTCATTCTTTGATTCATGGTCCGGATCAACAATTGAATTGTTACAACTTGGACCCCAAACTTTTGCATTTTGCTCTTTTTTGCTTCATTCTCCCTTCATTCATATAATTTACCTATTAAAAATAAAAAAACAACAATTTAGAATGTAATTTGTCAAAAGAACTATCAAATATCTTCATTTTAAGGTACCGAATAAGTATATAAAATACACTTATCAAATACCCCCAAACTTAAACATTTGTTTGTCCTCAAACAAAACTATAAATAAATAATAATTAACACACAAGCATGCAAAAATATTCGGTTGGACAATCTGGCTTCTCACTTCAGGATTCAAGATTTAGTGTTTACTCTATAAACATGCTTCAAAGTCACAGTTCCAAACTAATATCCACTCTTCCAATACAAAATTTAATGTGTGTGTGTGAAGAATTGAGTAATCAACCATGATTGCACAAGTTGTTTAAATTCCCGATATATATATATATATATACACACCCCCAAACTTATTATTTTTCACTCTTTTCTAATGTGTAATCTAAGGCTGAATATTTCATTACTATCCTCACCCTCTCGAGTTCAGGTGGATGTTACTAGTTGCAAGTTAACACTTTAGTGAACAAGGAATTCTCCAATTATTTGATTGCTTCGACCTCCAAGACTTAACTAGCTAATTATCTTGCATCAAAAGTCAAATTCCCTCAAATAAGTGTTAGGGCTTAACCAAGGTATTTAGTGCTTTTGCTTTTTTCATGCATTTACTTTTTCTATTTTTCACAAGTGTATATATATATATATATATATATATTTGTAGCAGGTTTTAGGCCGATGACTCCCAAATCAAATGATTTTAGGGCACTAGGTTTTAAGATACCTTTACAGGCTTACTGACCTGAGTCAAAAAGGCGTCGAAGAAATATTTTTTTTAAGTGCAACTTCATCTCTAATTGCTTTCTAAATGACCCTTGTAACGAGCTTTAGGCCGATGACTCTCAAGTCAGACGATCTTAGGGCACCAGGTTTTAAGATACCCTTACAGACTTAATCACTCGAGTCATAAAGGCTTTAGAGAGAAGTTTAAAATTTTCAAATGTATATGCCTTGATTAGTGCAATGCGTATGGCCCATGTTTCATTTTGGAGGCTGAACTCAGAGCCATACTAGATGGGCTTCTATTGGCCAGAGGACTTGGGATTTCAGCTATCTGGCTCGAGGCAGATTCAACATTGGCTATTCACTGCATTACCAAAGGTGGAGGACCATGGTCGATTCAGGGTATTCTTAGACAGATCAGAGACCTCATCTATTTCGATAGAGACACGATTTCACACATCTACAGAGAAGGCAACCAGGTTGCTGATTCTCTTGCTACAGAAGGCTAGAATCATCAGCTCTATCTAGAGTATGGACCACTAGAACTGCCTCGACATATTAGGGCGATAGTGTAGATCGACAGACATGGATTGCCCAGTTTCAGAGGTTCGTAATTTAGGCTATTCTTTATTGTATAGGGAAGTAGTACTTCCTCATTTATTGCTTTCATTTATTATATTCATTTGTTGCATCACTGCTTTTTGGAGGTCAGGTTCATGCCCCCTCCTTCCGTGTATTCTTGATTTTTATGAAATAAATATGGTTGGGGAACCCTTAACCCCTATCGACCTTCCTTGGTGGACCCTAAAAAGTCACTAAGGATGTGTGGATGTCTTTACCAAAAAAAAAAAAAAAAAAAAAACTTAAGACTTTCGCAGAGTTTTATCATGTTACTCTTAGACAATCCACACATAAGTTGTCACACATGGAATCCACATTCACATCTGCATCTTCTTACAACTATAAAGTCACCCCCAAACTATGTTAAATTTGGTCTAAGGATAGATAATTTAATATGGTTTAGGTAAACCATCTATGTCCAGTTATCAACCTATCCAAAGCAAGAAACAACTCATTTAATCATAATGTCAAACTCAATTCTCGTGCGCTTGTAACATCAAATTTTGTAAGGTTGAGCTTCAATTAGTCTAGTATGTATCCTATCCACAGTTCATTAATCAACACCAAAACTTAAATTAAATCATCATTGTCTGCCAGACTATCTAACTCACACAAGCACACGACTAAATAAATTTTTTAAATTAAATTTTCGATTTTTTTTTCTTTTCTTTTTTTTCTTTCTTGAACAAACACACAAAAACATAAAAACTTAAAAAAAAAAACTAAAACTAAAACTAAATTTTTTTTCTCCCCCAAACATAAAACTAACATTGTCCTCAATGTCATAAAGTATAAATAAGCACATAAAGGGGGTAGGAAAGAAAAAGAAGAAGGTACTCCCCAAATTTTTCAATTAAATGTGTGAGGCAATATGTGAGACGACTGGATAATATTCTTCATCATGCTTTCCCTTGGATCTATGTTGGTTTGAGTGTTCCACGACGTCATGTTCCTGAAAAATCAAATTTGACAAATTAAAGATAAGGAACAAGGGTTACTTAGCTCAAACAATCAAAATAACCAACAATAAATACAAGGGCCTGAGGGCGGAAGGGATATGGGTGATAACTCCTAAAAATTGAAACGTGCCTAAATCTAATGCCATCTAATAAAAAAACAAAACTATATGCTATGCGATATGAAAAACAAAATAAAAAGTTTGAAAATTGGGTTGCCTCCCAATAAGCGCTTCTTTTAAGTCATTAGCAGGACTTTGTGCTACTATTATTCTGGTACAGCTAGTTCAAGGCTCTCTTTAGCGGTGGGAAAATCTTCCACGTAGTGCTTGATACGTTGGCTATTTACTTTGAAGTTTCCTTTTGTTGGATGGTGTAATTCAACTGTGCTGTAGGGAAACACCTGAGAGATCGTAAAAGGGTCGGACCATCTAGATTTCAACTTTCCTGGAAATAGTTTAAGTCTGGAATTGTATAAAAGCACTTGATCTCCCACTTTAAAAATTCTTTGCCTGATGTTTTTGTCATGTCGCTGCTTCGTCCTTTCCTTGTAGATGGCTGCATTCTCATATGCTTCTCTTCTGAATTCTTCCAATCCATGTAGCTGCAGTATTCTTGTTTCTCCAGCCTTTTAGAGGTCCATGTTTAACTGCTTCAATGCCCAGTATGCTCTATGTTCAAACTCCACTGCTAGGTGACATGCTTTTCCAAAGACTAGTCGATATGGAGACATTCCAATAGGTGTCTTGTATGCAGTACGATATGCCCATAAAGCATCGTCTAATTTCTTTGACCAATCCTTGCGAGATGCATTCACAGTGAGCTCCAGAATTCTTTTCAATTGTCTGTTCAACGCTTCCACCTGTCCACTTGTCTGAGCATGGTAAGGAGTGGCAATTCGATGTTGTATCCATACTTATGCAGCACTGCCTGGAGTAACTGATTGCGGAAGTGAGTTCCACCATCACTTATTATGGCCCTAGGTGATCCATAGCAGTTAAAGATGTGTTTCTTTATGAAGTCCACCACTACTCTCGCGTCATTTGTAGGCAATTCTTTAGCTTCTAACCATTTCGAGACATAATCCACTGCCACTAGGATGTACCGATTGTTGTAAGATGATGGAAAGCGACCCATAAAATCAATCCACCAGACATCAAATATTTCCACCTCCAAAATGTTGTTAAGTGGCATCTCGTGACGCACTGATATGTTGCCTGTTCTTTGACATTTATCACATGATCTGCAAAAACTGTGGCAGTCCTTGAATAATGTAGGCAAAAAAAACCACATTGAAGCACCTTTGCTGCTATTTTAGTGGAGCCAAAGTGTCCTCTATAAGCCAAAACATGAACCCATGAAAGGATAGGTTTCATCTCATCCTCTGGTACACATCTCCTAATGATCTGGTCCACCCCTCTCCTGTATAAATTTGGATCTTCCCAATAATAAATTTATGCTTCATGACTCAGCTTCTTCTTCTACTGATAGGTGAGATCAGGATCTATATAGCCACTAGCTAAGTAATTAACAATGCCTGCATACCATGGAGCCTTTTCTATCTGCAATAACTGCTCATCTGGGAAGATCTCATTAATATCCACACCATTTGAATCACAGCGTTGCTCCAAACTTGATAAATGATCAGCTACCTAATTTTTTACCCTTTTTGTCGCGAATTTCAATGTCAAACTCTTGCAGTAACAGAACCCATCGAATCAGCCTAGGTTTAGCATCCTTCTTCTCAAATTGATATTTCAATTTTGTATGGTCAGTGTAGACTATCACCTTTGAACCAAGCAGATAGGAATGAAATTTTTTGAAAGCAAAGACCACTGCTAGCATCTCTTTTTCCATTGTTGCATAGTTGATCTGAGCATCTATCAAGGTTTTGCTGGCATAGTAGATTACATGTCACATTTTGCCTTTACGTTGGCCAAGCACCGCTCCCACTGCAAAATCACTTGTATCACACATAAGTTCGAAAGATAGATCCCAATCTGGTGCTACTATTATAGGTGCAACTTTTCTTTCAAAGTGTTAAAGGCGTTTAAGCACTCATCAGAAAAGTAAAATGGCACATCCTTCTCCAATAGATTACATAGAGGTTTTGTAATTTTTGAGAAATCTTGAATGAACCTTCTGTAAAACCCTGTATGTCCTAAGAAGCTCCTGATCCCTTTAACTAAATTAGAAGGCTGTAATTTTTCAATCACTTGTATTTTGGCTTTGTCAACTTCAATGCCCTTTGAGGAAATCCTGTGGCCCAGCACTATCCCCTCTTTTACCATGAAATGACATTTTTCCCAATTTAGCACTAGGTTCTTCTCTTCACATCTTTGCAATACAAGAGCCAACCTATCCAAACAGTCATCAAATGAATCTCCAAATACAGAAAAATCATCCATGAATACCTCGATGTATTTTTCCACCATGTCAGAGAATATGGCCATCATACACCATTGAAAAGTTGCGGATACATTGCATAAACCAAAAGGCATCCTTCTAAACGCAAAAGTTCCATAGGGACATGTGAAGGTTGTTTTCTCCTGGTCTTCTAGAGCAATAACTATCTGATTATACCCAAAATATCCATCCAGAAAGCAGTAATGAGAATGACCAGCCAACCTCTCCAACATCTTATCAATGAATGGCAATGGAAAATGATCCTTTTTGGTTGCATTGTTTAGCTTTCTGTAATCTATACATACTCCCCACCCCGTCACTAACTGTGTTGGTATCAGCCTGTTGTTCTCGCTCTTCTCCATTGTGATTCCACCCTTTTTTGGCACAACATGCATTGGACTCACCCATGAACTATCAGAGATTGGATAGATAACACCTGCATCCAACAATTTCAGCACTTCTTTTCGCACTACTTCTTTCAAGGTTGGATTTAATCTGCGTTGTCCATCCACTGATGGTTTTGACCCGTCCTCCATTAAAATCTTATGCATACAAAGAGTTGGACTTATTCCTCTGATGTCAACTATTGTCCATCCAATTGTTGTTTTATGCTACTTGAATACCTCCAACAATTTATTCTCCTCTTCCATTGTCATGTCATTTGCAATAATTACTGGAAGTGTTGTAGATTCTCCCAAATATGCATAATGGAGATGTGAAGGCAAGGGATTTAATTCAAGAGTAGGTGCCTTTTCTACTGAAGGTACTGGGGGTGAAGGGTTGTCACCAAGAGATTCATACTGCCAATGTCTTCTTCCTATTGGTTGCTTAGCCAAGTTGACGACATGTTCAGTTTTTTCTGTACTTGTTGCTGCCGATTGTACAATTTCTGCTTCACAAAGAACTGTTTGATGCTTTGTCTGAAATGTATTTGCCACCAACTCTTCAAGAACATCTACTTGACAACAAGTGTCTGAAGTCAGTGGATGTTTCATCGCCTTGAACATGTTGAATATGACTTGCTCATTGTCCACCCGAAGAATCATCTTTCCATCGTAAACATCAATTAGCGCTCTTTCGGTAGCCAAGAAGGGTCTTCCCAAGATTAAAGGGATGTTTGAATCCTCCTCCATGTCCAATATGATGAAGTCAGCCGAAAAAATGAATTTATCAACTTTGACTAGCACATCTTCAATAATTTCCTTAGGTCGTTTGACCGATCTGTCAGCTAATTGCAAAGAGCTGGTCGTAGGTTTTGCTTCTCCTAGTCCAAGAGACCTGTAAATAGAGAGAGGCATTAAATTAACACTGGCACCTAAATCGCATAAAGAATGTTCAAAATAATTGGAACAAATTGTGCAAGGTATCGTGAAACTCCCTGGGTCTTTTAGTTTAGGAGGTAGTTTTTTTAATAAAATTGCACTGCACTCCTCGTTTAGGTAGACTGTCTCATGTTCTTCCAGCTTTCTTTTGTTAGATAGGATCTCCTTCAAGAATTTAGCATAGCTGGACATTTGGGCAATTGCATTTGCAAATGGAATATTGATGTGCAGTTTCTTAAAAATTTTCACAAACTTGGCAAACTGCTTGTCCAACTTCTTTCTCTGTAGCCTCTGAGGGAAGGGAATGGGTGGCACATTAGCTTCACGGGGTTGGGTGCTCTCACTATAGGTATTTTTTTCCTTTCGTTCTCCTTGTCAGTTGGTTGTTCCAACTCTACTTCTATCCCAGCCTCTTCACCCATTATTTCCTTTTCTTTTCGCTCTGGTCTCTTCACATGTATTTCTGGAAGTTGCACCCAACTCCTGGTAGTAATAGCTTACACTTGCTCTTTTTGATTGACCATTGTGTTGCCTGGCAATGTCCCTTGTGGGCGTTCTGCAAGCTGTTGAGCTATCTGACCAATTTGTATTTCCAACTTCTTGATTGATGCTTGCTAATTCTAAAAGTTAGTATCAATCTGCTAAAACACCTTATCAGTCTTCTGCATTATTTGAACTGTTCCCTTGCTGATAATCCGACCATCTGAAGTTTGGGTGTTGTCTCCATCCTGCGTTGTACATTTGAGCAAATGGATTAAAATTTTGAAACCCATTCTAAATGAAATTGACCTGTTCATTGGGATAGCCTATAGATGTGTAGTTTTCTATCAGATGATTAGCCCCGCAGTTCTCGCATGATGGACCAGCTGTCACTGTATGTGCTCCTTTCGTTTGTGATTTCACCAATAATTCCACCTGTTTTGTCAATGCTACTATTTGGGCATTGGTAGCTGCTATGTTGTCTAACTCATACATTCCTCCTGTCTTCGTTGGCACCACTCTTTCTGATGAAAACATGGAATGAGTAGAAGCAATCAACTCAAATAGATCCATACGTTGTTGCACTGATTTTCCTATGATCGATCCACCTGCAGAGGAATCCACTTGAGATTTGGACAATGGTGAAAGTCCCGTATAGAAATATTGCATTTGATTTCCAATAGTGATCCCATGATTTGGGCACTTCCTCATCAACTCCTTAAATCTGTTCCATACCTCATGATAGCTCTTCCCATCTCTCTGTTGAAAAGTTTGAATTTCCAGTCTGGTTTTTGCTACCTTAGCTGGTAGAAAGAACTTATTGTAGAATTTCCTAGTCAGTTCCTCCCATGTGGTAATACTTCCATCCGGTTCGGCATCCAGCCATTCCAATGCTGCATCTCTTAGTGTATATGGGAATAATCGCAGCTTGATGGCATCCTCATTAACCCCAAGAGCATGACAATTATGGTAAATCCTGAGAAACCTTGAGATATGTGTGTTTGGATTCTCATGAGGTAACCCATAGAATTGCAGAGTGTTGTTCATCAAATTAATCCAATCAGCCCATATGTAATACTCCGAAATTTTATGCTGATTTAAATTTCTTTAAGATGGCGATTTAACTTTCAATACTATTTTTGGCCATAAGAAAAGGGGACACCACTTTTGTAGTGGTTAATGTTAGAGATAGCTAATGACTACAAGCATGAGGTGTTAAATATTACGTATACATGAAGTGATTATTAGTTAGTCGAAACTTAAGTCAAGTTTGAAATTGAATGTGGTCGATTATTTTGTTAGGACTTCAATTGACCAAATGATTAAATTAATTTACGATCTACAATTTTTGGATATGTAAGTTGGATATAAGTTTAGATTTGGGATACATTTGCTAATAATGAAAGATAGAGGGTTGGATTATATTAGTTGGAAGATTAGAGATTTCCTTTGCAAATATAGGTCTATAGGCTACTAATTACCTATAATCAACCCCACTTGTTATCCATCACCACCATACATTTGGATCATAGATTAAACAAGTGTACAAG
>NW_019264345.1:1028697-1030216 GCF_002742605.1 Olea europaea var. sylvestris | reverse complement strand
GACGACAGTTTTTCCATCTATTTTTTTTATGGTATTATGTAAAAATATGAACATGACATGATGTATTATGGTGTTTATAGTAAATTTTGTAATTATATCTTTCATGTTATGTTAAGAGACATTTTTGTAGTTTATTTTCCTTACAAGAGACAAAAGGCAGAAACGAGACAGTTTCTGGAGTCATTTTTAAAATGATATTTCTAACTCTATAAACGTCCATTTGAGATTCTAAAAATATGTCTGTTTTCCTCTTTGAGTCCTTTAAATATGTCCGAAGGAATCACTCAATTTGGATATCTATGGCCTGAGTTATCAAGGTTTTAACGTCTAAAGGTCAATCTGGATTTCCTGTGTAATACTTCACTGTTTTCAGTAAAACGTCTATACCATATGATCTTGGAAAATTTTCATATTTTAACCTAGAAAACTAGCTGAAATTATCTTTCTAATGCCACAAAGTTCATAGAAAAGGGAGTTGGGATGAATTTTATAAAAATTGTCAAACTTGCTGCCCCAACTAACATTGACAGTGCCGAGGCCGTATATGTAAAGTATAATTTATTGTCGGCATGCACTTTTGTCGGCTATCAAATTTTATAAAAATTATTTTACCAAGTTGAAAATAAGTTTTTCACATGTAATACTTCTATTTAAGAGTATTTACATGTACCAAAGGCAGAAGCTATTATGTTTAGTACGTGACCCTCGAAGCGTAAGTTCGGGGCGTCACAGTGTGGTATCAGAGCAAGGTTTACTTTTCTGTAGACTTTTTTAAAAGAAAGTTACTGTCCTTAATCATCGAGCAAGCTAGCAACTGACTTTCAACCAACGAGCAAGGTAAAATTTGTTTTTAAATTCATGAGTTTTCTTATGTAATGAACTGTTATATCTATGGCTGGATATGGGAATATTTTGAATCAAGTCATGGTAGAGATTATGAAGCCTTGTAGAGTAACATAATTAATGTTTGTCCTAGTTATGGCACGAATAGTAAGAACCCCCACAAGGACAGAAGCTTATGGTTTTGCGAAGAAGCGGGACATATTATTGGCATTTTACTATAATTATCGTATGCATCCACTACATAGTCTCGAACAACATTTGGATCTGCTAGACTGTATTATTGAGATGTTATGGGAGATACACCATAGATTAAGGGATAAGGTGAAGATACAAAGGTTATATGAAACTGTTCCAGAACCTTTGGCCTCAGTCATAAATGAGATTGTGCTATGGTCTGATGATGACCTTTCATATGAGGACCTTACATATTTGCTTCGAGGGAGCTATGGGACTAGCCGTGATTTACAGCGAAACTTTAAGAAGACTATATCCTTATCCATGAATACCAGTTTGCGAGCTACCAAATCTAAGCTAGTTAAGGGACCGTTGGCTAAGTGCTTTTCGAGAGTTCTAGGGGAAAGTTTTCCCGTACCATTACCAGATAGTTCGGAGCAAAGCACATTAGAAGAAGACCAAGAAGAAGACCCCGATGAGGATCCAGAAGAAACAAAAGACT
>NW_019264345.1:1025016-1028556 GCF_002742605.1 Olea europaea var. sylvestris | reverse complement strand
GAAAGTTTTCCCGTACCATTACCAGATAGTTCGGAGCGAAGTACATTAGAAGAAGACCAAGAAGAAGATCCAGAGGAAGATCCCGATGAGGATCCAGAAGAAATGGAAGATTAGACACCATCTTACCTAGCTATCTTTATTTTTGGAATAGAATAGGATGTAATATGTACCTCTGCTTTTGAATGTATGTACCATACCTCAACATGGTTTTTGTTTGTGAAAAATAATAATGTATATATATGAAGGAAAGTTGCTTTGGCCTTTGAAATTTTTTTCTAAAGTTAGTTTTATGTTCTGAAGTAATTTTAACTGAATGAATATTTTTTTTCATTTAAAGGAAATGCCTCCAAAGCGCAACCACGGCAATGCTAATGCTAGTTCTAGTAGTGGTGAAATTAATGTTGCAAACTTTGCACGAGAACTGCTTGCTATAATGCGGGAGTTGGGACAGCAACAACAGGCACCACCTTTGACTGGGTAACGAACCTTAAATCAACAAATACCAGTTGATCATCAGGAACCTAACCAACCAATTATTCAACCTCAAATAGTACCTAACTCGAGGGATTGAACTGCAATGATAGAGCAGTTTCGGAAAATGAACCCTCCATCGTTTGTAGCAGTTGAGGATTGGTTACGAGAATTGGAACGCATCTTTAAATTTATAAGATGTGATGATGCTGAAAGGGTAACATTTTCAGTATTTATGTTAAAGAAGGGGGCTAGCCATTGGTGGGACATGACTACTAGGTCGTTAACACCTGCTGAAGAACAAGCTATAACTTTGGAGAGGTTTAAGGAACTTGTAGAAGAAAAATTTTTCCCGACAGCTGCGAGAGATCAAAAGGAGATGGAGTTCCTTAGACTTCAGCAGGGAACCATGACCCTCGTAGAATATGAACGCAAATTTGAGGAATTATCAAGGTTTGCCCCACATTTAGTGGATACTGAGGAAAAACGGGCTAGAAGATTTGAGCGTGGACTTCAACCTTACATTCGTGACATAGTGTCAGTTCTTGAGTTGGGCACTTATCGAGAAGTCCTAAAGCGAGCCCAGACTATTTCTTATCAGAGAACTCAAAACATTGAAAATTCTTACCAAGTTCGAAATTTCTCAGGTAAGAGGAAGTGGAATTTTGAGAGACAGAATACCGGTAAAGGAAAAGGGAATAATGCACCAAAGAAAGGAAGAACGGATATAGCAGGAATTAGTGGTGAAAGGCGTTGTCCTAAGTGCGATAGACCTCACAAAGGAGAATGTTTATTGGGTAAAAATGTTTGTTTCAAGTGTGGAAAATCAGGACATTTCGTTAAAGAATGTCCTCAAAATCAAACACAGAAGGCTGGAGAGTACAAGAAAGGAAAAGCAAGAGTTTTCTCCTTATCCAGGCAAGAAGCTGAACGAGACCCTAATGTCGTCGCAGGTATCATCTCTGTTTCCAATATTCCTGCATTTGTACTTATAGATTCTGGAGCTACACATTCGTTCATTTCTTCTTCTTTTGTTGCAAAGTCTAAAGTGGAATGTGAATTCCTTTCGTATACTTTAGAAATATCTCTTCCATCTGGAAAGATACTTGTCGCTAACCAAATAGCTAGAGATCTTAGGATGGAAATTGATGGTAGAGATATAGCAGTAGATCTAACAGGAGCAACACCCATTTCAAAGGCTCCATATCGTATGGCTCCATTGGAATTACAAGAGCTGAAGGTACAGTTGAAGGAGCTTCTTGATAAGGGTTTCATTAGACCAAGTGTATCACCATGGGGTGCACCTGTGTTATTTGTGAAAAAGAAGGATGGAACAATGAGGCTGTGCATTGACTATCGAGAATTGAATCGCCTCACTATCAAAAACAAATACCCACTTCCAAGAATAGAAGATTTGTTTGATCAGCTTAAGGAAGCTACAGTATTTTCAAAGATCGATCTAAGATCAGGATATCACCAATTAAAGATTAAGTCAGAAGATGTCCCTAAGACGGCTTTTAGGACACGTTATGGTCACTATGAATTTCTGGTGATGCCTTTTGGTTTAACTAATGCCCCGGCAGTATTTATGGATCTAATGAACAGAGTATTCCATGAATACTTAGATCAATTTTTTATAGTTTTCATTGATGACATCTTAATCTATTCGAAGGATAAGGAGGAACGTGAGAAACATCTTATGATTGTCTTAGAAACTCTAAGAAAAGAGAAGCTTTATGCCAAATTTAAGAAATGTGAATTCTGGTTGAATAAAGTAGTTTTTCTGGGGCACGTAATCACAGCACGAGGAATTGAGGTAGACCCAGTTAAAGTGGAAGCAATAAATAATTGGGTAAGACCAACCAATGTTAGAGAAATACGTAGTTTCTTGGGATTGGCTGGTTATTATAGAAGATTTATTGAGGGATTTTCTAAAATAGCAGGACCATTGACCCAATTGACTCGAAAAGGGATAAAATTTCAATGGACAGAGAAATGTGAACAAAGCTTCCAAGAGCTGAAACGAAGATTAGTCACAGCTCCAGTGTTAACAATACCTGACGGACCAGAAGGATTTGTCATATATAGTGATGCTTTGAAACAGGGCATAGGATGTGTTCTGATGCAAAAAGGGAAGGTGATAGCCTACGCTTCTAGACAATTGAAACAATATGAACAAAACTACCCAACCCATGATCTAGAATTGGCTGCGGTAGTTCATGCCCTCAAGATATGGCGTCATTACTTATATGGAAATAAGTGTGACATATATACTGATCATAAGAGTTTGAAGTATTTTTTCACCTAAAAGGAACTAAATATGAGGCAGAGGAGATGGCTAGAGCTAGTAAAGGATTATGACTGCACTATCCATTATCATCCTAGTAAAGCTAATGTAGTAGCTGATGCTCTTAGCAGAAAGGCAGTGGGACAATTAGCAGTACAAATTACCATGCAGGATCAGTTGTTAAAGGATTTCGACAACTTACATCTAGAAGTAATTGTTCCACCAACCCAAACTAGTGCCAGGATAGCGGCTCTAACGATTAGACCAACACTTCAAGATCGAATAAGAGTAGCACAGGATGGTGACCCTTTCCTACAAAAGATCAAATTCGAAGTTGGTACTAGCAAGCGAAAGGATTTTGAATTAGGTAGTGATAAAGCCTTACTCTTTAAAGGAAGGTTATGTGTGCCGAAAGATGAGGGACTGAGGAAAGAAATTCTTGAAGAAGCACACTTAACTCCATATACTGCCCATCCAGGAGGTACAAAAATGTATCGTGATCTACGGAGCATGTTTTGGTGGAGAAATATGAAACGATGCATAGGTCTTTTTGTCAAGAGATGCATGACTTGTCAGCAAGTGAAAGCTGAACATCAAAGGCCATCTGGATTGTTGGAACCATTAACAATTCCACAATGGAAATGGGAACATATAACTATGGATTTTGTTATGGGTTTTCCAAAATCAGCTAAGGGAAATGATGCTATGTGGGTTATAGTAGACCGGTTAACAAAGTCAGCTCATTTTCTACATGTAAGAATGAATTTTAGTATGGATCAATA
>NW_019264345.1:887909-1023279 GCF_002742605.1 Olea europaea var. sylvestris | reverse complement strand
TTTTACGGTAAGATACTTTCATGCTTAAGAGTTATGATTTTCATGGTAATATTTATGCTTAAGTTATGCATGAAAAGCCATAATATGATTATGGTGGACAAGTCCACAAAGTTAGATATCTATTTATGCCTTAGGACAAGTCCGAAGGGCACCGGCAAGCCGGAATATGCAAGTATGGGTTTGATTGTATTCTTTTGTGTGGTATTATCATGATAAAAATCCAAGCATGGTATCTTACTGAGTATTTCTTATACTCATAGTATGTTATGCTAAATTTTCAGATCCATGATCATTTGAATTGATGGAAGTTAGTTGGCTTACGCGATGATGGATTAAGGACAACGAAGTTTTGTACCGAAAGTTTTCTTTTGTGTGTTTTGTTCGACGACAGTTTTTCCATCTATTTTTTTTATGGTATTATGTAAAAATATGAACATGACATGATGTATTATGGTGTTTATAGTAAATTTTGTAATTATATCTTTCATGTTATGTTAAGAGACATTTTTGTAGTTTATTTTCCTTACAAGAGACAAAAGGCAGAAACGAGACAGTTTCTGGAGTCATTTTTAAAACGATATTTCTAACTCTATAAACGTCCATTTGAGATTCTAAAAATATGTCTGTTTTCCTCTTTGAGTCCTTTAAATATGTCCGAAGGAATCACTCAATTTGGATATCTATGGCCTGAGTTATCAAGGTTTTAACGTCTAAAGGTCAATCTGGATTTCCTGTGTAATACTTCACTGTTTTCAGTAAAACGTCTATACCATATGATCTTGGAAAATTTTCATATTTTAACCTAGAAAACTAGTTGAAATTATCTTTCTAATGCCACAAATTTCATAGAAAACGGAGTTGGGATGAATTTTATAAAAATTGTCAAACTTGCTGCCCCAACTAACATTGACAGTGCCGAGGCCGTATATGTAAAGTATAATTTATTGTCGGCATGCACTTTTGTCGGCTATCAAATTTTATAAAAATTATTTTACCAAGCTGAAAATAAGTTTTTCACATGTAATACTTCTATTTAAGAGTATTTACATGTACCAAAGGCAGAAGCTATTATGTTTAGTATGTGACCCTCGAAGCGTAAGTTCGGGGCGTCACACCATATCTGGAAGTTGTTTACCCCAAAATCTGGATATACTATGCTGGATCACGCGGGTGCTGCTATAGGTGTCAAAAACATAGAAATTGGCAAGTCCCCTTCATTTACTTTCCCTTGCTCTTGCCGTTGAGCTCTCACAGCCATTTGTCCAATTGGTTGTATAGGGTTAGGATTGTTTAGATTATCAGCCATTTTATGTTGCTATTTTTGTTTGTGTTCCCTGCATCTTCGTCTGGAGGTATGTTCTATTTTCGAATCAAACGGTTCAAGATTGTCATCTTGGGCACAGAGCATACAACTAACACAGTTTTTTTTAAATAAAAGAAAAAAAACAAATATAATAAAAATTAAAAATTAAAAATTAAAATATAAAAAATAAATTAAGACAAAAAGTCATAGTCCCTGGCAACGGCGCCAAAAACTTGTAGTCGGTTTTATCCCGCAAGTGTACAAATCGTAACAAGTAGTAAAGTGGACCTTTTGAGTCCGAATTATCGTTCCCACGAGAACTATACTTTAGCACTCAATTTATTATTCCTAAATTCTATTTGACAAAAATAAACCAAAATAATGATTAAACGTGATTTTTGTTCTAAATATTTAAAAACGTGATTGGATGCAACGAAAAGTGATTGAAAATTCAAATAATAACGGACATTAGGGCGGAACAATTTTACCTAATGGTCACCTTTACTTCATAAATCAAGATTCATACAACCTAAAGTAGTGTTCGGTCGAATTCTTCTATGGTATTCAACTTACCCCTCTCGAGTTCTCGTTAAGCCTATATAATTAGTTCAATTCCATATCTCTATGCAAATTAAATTTAATTAAACGCAACATTGTTTTTAAGAATTCGCACATGACCGCAGCAATCAATATAGGTATGTCTACACGTTATATCAATTTGCCCGATTTTAACATGTGGTCTAAACAAATAATCCGCATCTCTACGCAATCATTGTTCACAAATCATCTAACTAGTGATCAAGTAATTAAATGCATTAAGAACAACATTAAAATCAACACATATTAAATAAAAGCACTAGAATTTTAATTGCATGAAATAAAGGGTTCCAAAAGATTACGTTGTTCGCCCTAAATCAAATCTAGCTACTCATAATAATGGAAGAAACACAAGATAAAATAATGAAGGCATCACCGGGATTAATTGACGAAACGTGAATGAATTTCCCAATTTTGCTCTAGCCGTCTTTTCCTTCTTTTCTGCCCAAATCTGTCGTGTGTATGCTGTCTATTGTTTAATCCAGCAGCAGCCAAAATTGTGTTCCTTTTAATTCAGTCTATGCGTGTAATTCTCCTCTTGGCTCCTCCGTTCCTATGTAAGTATAATATGATAATGTAGCAACCGGCCAGCCTTTCAATGTGCGTGAAACTGTCTGCCTCCCTTTTTTTTCTTTGCGTGATTGCGTGTATCTATATAAAAAAATTCAGCACCAGCAGCCTGCCGATCAGCCCTCAAAGTGTGTTAAAATTATAATATTGGCTGACCCCCCAATTAATTCTCATCTTCCTCTCTTCTACCGGTCCTTCTTTTTCTTTAGTTGGTATGTGTGTGTATATATATATATATATATATATATATATATTATATGTAGAAAAACCTAGACCCACCAAATTTGACTAACAAAAGGACTCTAGTTTTTTTTCCAAAAAACTCCCCAACGTGAATTCACATATCTTCCCCTTTATAGCCACCATAATTGACTCTAAGTCAAACCATTTAATGTAATATTACCCATCAAGTCCTCAATCTTCCAATATAATGCAATTCAATCCTTGAATCTTTTAATTCTTGCAACACATGTCTACCTTGATTCAATTTAAGTCCTTCACTTTCCAAAATATGAAATTTGATCTCTAAATTCTTCAATCTTCGATTCATAGTCTGGATCAACTATTGAATTGTTACAACTTGGTCCCCAAACTTTTACATTTCGCTCTTTTTTGCTTCATTCTTTTAATTCCCAATTCATTCATAAAATAAAAAACAACAATTTAGAATGTAATTTGTCAAAAGAACCATCAAATATCTTCATTTTTAAGGTACCGAATAAGTATATAAAATACACTTATCAGTGTACACCATATCACTGATTTTTGACACGTTGTTTGAGACTTGCATTGTTGTTAAGTTTCAGTTGGATGGGTAAACTGTTTGAAATTTAAACTATCCAACAGGGTAATGACACATGGTAAAGTGCAAACTAAAGTGTATACCATAGTGTAAATGTCACAAGGTCCTTTCCGATTGAACTTTGCTATTTGTACATTGATTTTTGACATATTGTTCGACACTTATAAAGTGTGCACCATAGTGTACATGCAGCATGGTCCTTAGCGATTGAACTTTGCTAGTTGCCAAATTATTTTTGACACGCTGTTTGACACTTGCATTGTTGTCAAGTGTCAATTGGATGGGAGAAATGTTTGAAATTTTAACTGTCCAATAGGGTAATGTCACGTGGCCAAATGAAAACTAAAGAGTACACCATAGTGTACGTGTAGCAAAGTTCTTACCGATTGAACTTTGCTATTTGTACACTGATCTTTTACACTTGCATTGTTGTCAAGTGTCAACTGGATGGAAAAAATGTTTGAAATTTAAACTGTTCAACAGGATAATGTCACGTTGCAAAGTGTAAACTAAAGTGTACCCCATAGTGTACATGTAACAAAGTCCTTACTAAATGAACTTTCCTATTTGTAAACTGATTTGTGACACGTTGTTTGACATTTGCATGGCTATCAAGTGTCAATTGGATAGGAAAAATGTTTGAAATTTAAACTGTCCAACAGGGTAATGTCTCGTGGTAAAGAGTAAACTAAAGTGTACATGTAACAAGGTTCAGACCTATTGAACTTTGCTATTTGTACACTGATTTTTGACACGATGTTTGACACTTGCATTGTTGTCAAGTATCAATTGGATGGGAAAACTATTTGAAATTTACACTGTCCAATAGTGTAATGTCACGCGGCAAAGTGTAAACTAAGGTGTGTACACCATAGTGTACATGTAGAAAGGTTCTTACCTATTGAACTTTGCTATTTGTACACTAATTTTTAACACGTTGTTTGATCATTGCAATGTTGTCAAGTGTCAATTGGATGGGAAAATTATTTAAAATTTATACTGTCCAACAGGGTAATGTCACATGGCAAAATATAAACTAAAGTGTGTACATCATAGTGTAAATGTAGAAAAGTTCTTACCGATTAAACTTAGCTATTTGTAGACTATTTTTTGACACGTTGTTTGACACTTGCATTGTTGTCAAGTGTCAATTGGATGGGAAAAATGGTTGAAATTTAAACTGTCCAACAGGGTAATGTCACGTGGCAAAGTGTAAACTAAGTTTCTTACCGATCGTACTTTGCTACTTGTACATTGATTTTTGACATGTTGTTTAACACTTCCATTGTTGTCAAGTGTCAATTGGATGGGAAAATAGTTTGAAATTTAAACTGTACAACAGGTTAATGTCAAGTGGCGAAGTGTGAACTAATGTGTACACCAAAGTGTACATGTAGCAGGGTCCTTACCGACGACACTTTACTATTTGTAAACTGATTTTTGACAACATGTTTAACACTTGCATTGTTGTCAAGTGTCAATTGGACGGGACAACTATTTGAAATTTAAACTGTCCAACAGGATAATGTCACGTGGCAAAGTGTAAACTAAAGTGTACACCACAGTGTACATTGGCAAGGTTCTTACTGATTGAACCTTGCTATTTGTACGCTGAGTTTTAACACGTTGTTTGAGAATTGCATTGTTGTCAGGTGTCAATTGGATGGAAAAACTATTTGAAATTTAAACTGTCAAACAGGGTAATGACATGTGGCGAAGTATATACTAAAGTGTATACCATAGTGTAAATGTAGCAGGGTCCTTACCGATTGCACTTTGCTATTTGCAAATTGATTTTTGACACGTTGTGTGACACTTGCATTGTTGTCAAGTGTCAATTGGATGGGAAAGCTATTTGAAATTTAAATTGTCCAACAGGGTAATGTCATGTGGCATAGTGTAAACTAAAGTGTTCACCATTATGTACATGCAACAAGGTCCTTACCGATTGAACTTTGCTAGTTGTAAACTAATTTTTGACACGTTTAACACTTGCATTGTTGTCAAGTGGTAATTGGATGGGAGAAATGTTTGAAATTTAAACAATCCAACGAAGTAATGTTACGTGGCAAAGTGTAAACCAAAGTGCACACCATAGCATACGTGTAGCAACGTTCTTACCAATTGAACTTTGCTATTTGTACACTGATTTTTGACACGTTGTTTGACACTTGCATTGCTGTCAAGTATCAATTGGATGGGAAAATAGTTTGAAATGTAAACTGTCCAACAGGAAAATGTCACGTTGCAAAGTGTAAACTAAAGTGTACATGTAGCAAGGTCCTTACTGATTGAACTTTGCTATTTGTAAACTGATTTGTGACAAGTTGTTTGACACTTGCATTGTTGTCAAGTGTCAATCGGATGGGAAAATGTTTGAAATTGAAACTGTCCAACAGGGTAATGTCACGTGACAAAGTGTAAACTAAATTGTACATGTGGCAAAGTCCTTAAGGATTGAACTTTGCTATTTGTACACTGATTTTCGACAAGTTGTTTGACACTTGCATTGTTGTTAAATGTCAATTGGGTGGAAAAACTTTTGAAATTTAGATTGTCAAATAGGGTAATGACACGTGGCAAAGTGTAAACTAAAATGTACACCATAGTGTACATGTGGCAAGGTCCTTACCGATTGAACTTTACTATTTATACACTGATTTTCGACACGTTGTTTGACACATACATTGTTGTCAAGTGTCAATTGGATGGGAAAGTGGTTTGAAATTTAAATTATCCAACAGGGCAATGTCATGTGGTAAAGTGTAAACTAATGTGTGTACACCATAGTGTACATGTAGTAAGGTTCTTACCGATTGAACTTTTATATTTGTACACTAATTTTTGACACGTTGTTTAGCACTTGCAATGTTGTCAAGTGTCAATTGGATGGGGAAATTGTTTGAAATTTGTACTGTCCAATAGGGTAATGTCATGTGGTAAAGTGTAAACTAAAGTGTGTACACCATAGTGTAAATGTAGAAAAGTTCTTACCGATTAAACTTAGCTATTTGTACACTATTTTTTGACATGTTGTTTGACTCTTGCATTATTGTCAAGTGTCACTTGGATGGAAAAAATGTTTGAAATTTAAACTGCCCAACAGGGTAATGTCACGTGGCACAGTGTAAACTAAGGTTCTTACCGATCGTACTTTGCTACTTGTACACTGATTTTTGACACGTTGTTTAACACTTCCATTGTTGTCAAGTGTCAATTGGATGGGAAAATAGTTTGAAATTTAAATTGTAAAACAAGGTAATGTCAAGTGGCAAAGTGTGAACTAATATGTACACCAAAGTGTACATGTAGCAGGGTCCTTACCAACTGTACTTTGCTATTTGTAAACTGAATTTTGACAACATGTTTGACACTTGCATTGTTGTCAAGTGTCAATTGGATGGAACAACTATTTGAAATTTAAACAGTCCAACAGGATAATGTCACGTGGCAAAGTGTAAACTAAAGTGTACACCACAGTGTACATTGGCAAGGTTCTTACCGATTGAACCTTGCTATTTGTACACTGATTTTCGACACGTTGTTTGAGAAATGCATAGTTACAGGGTAATGACATGTGGCAAAGTATATACTAAAGTGTAAACCATAGTGTACATGTAGCAGGGTCCTTACCGATTGCACTTTGCTATTTGTAAATTGATTTTTGACACGTTGTGTGACACTTACATTGTTGTCAAGTGTCAATTGGATGGGAAAACTATTTGTAATTTAAATTGTCTAACAGGGTAATGTCATGTGGCATAGTGTAAACTAAAGTGCTCACCATTATGTACATGCAGCAAGGTATTTACCGATTGAACTTTGCTAGTTGTAAACTAATTTTTGACACATTTAACACGTGCATTGTTGTCAAGTGTCAATTGGATGGGAGAAATGTTTGAAATTTAAACAATCCAACGGAGTAATGTTACGTGGCAAAGTGTAAACTAAAATACACACCATAGCATACGTGTAGCAGCGTTCTTACTGATTGAACTTTGTTATTTGTACACTAATTTTTGACACGTTGTTTGACACTTGCATTGTTGTCAAGTGTCAATTGGATGGGAAAATAGTTTGAAATGTAAATTGTCCAACAGGAAAATGTCACGTTGCAAAGTGTAAACTAAAGTGTACATGTAGCAAGGTCCTTACTGATTTAACATTTTCTATTTGTAAACTGATTTGTGACACGTTGTTTAACACTTGTATTCCTGTCAAGTGTCAATTGGATGGAAAAATGTTTGAAATTTAAAATGTCCAACAAGGCAATGTCATGTGGCAAAGTGTAAACTAAAGTGTACATGTGGCAAAGTCCTTAAGGATTGAACTTTCCTATTTGTACACTGATTTTCGACACGTTGTTTGACACTTGCATTGTTGTTAAGTGTCAATTGGGTGGAAAAACTATTTGAAATTTAGATTGTCAAATAGGGTAATGACACGTGGCAAAGTGCAAACTAAAATGTACATCATAGTGTACATGTGGCAAGGTCCTTACCGATTGAACTTTACTATTTATACACTGAATTTTGACACGTTGTTTGACACTTACATTGATGTCAAGTGTCAATTGGATGGGAAAATGGTTTGAAATTTAAACTATCCAATAGGGTAATGTCACGTGGTAAAGTGTAATCTAAAGTGTGTACACCATTGTGTACTTGTAAAAAGGTTCTTACCTATTGAACTTTGCTATTTGTACACTAACTTTTAACACGTTATTTGACCATTGCAATGTTTTCAAGTGTCAATTGGATGGGAAATTTTTTTGAAATTTGTACTGTCCAATAGGGTAATATCACGTGGCAAAGTGTAAACTAAAGTGTGTACACCATAGTGTAAATGTAGAAAAGTTCTTACCGATTAAACTTAGCTAATTGTACACTGTTTTTTGACACGTTGTTTGACACTTGCATTGTTGTCAAGTGTCAATTGGATGGGAAAAATGTTTGAAATTTAAACTGCCCAACAGGGTAATGTCACGTGGCAAAGTGTAGACTAAAGTTCTTACCGATCGTACTTTGCTACTTGTACACTAATTTTTGACACGTTGTTTAACACTTCCATTGTTGTCAAGTGTCAATTGGATGGTAAAATAGTTTGAAATTTAAACTGTACAACAAGGTAATGTCAAGTGGCAAAGTGTAAACTAATTTGTACACCAAAGTGTACATGTAGCAGGGTCTTTACCAATTGCACTTTGCTATTTGTAAACTGATTTTGGACAACATGTTCAACACTTGCATTGTTGTCAAGTGTCAATTGGATGGGAAAATTATTTAAAATTTAAACTGTCCAGCAGGATAATGTCACGTGGCAAAGTGTAAACTAAAGTGTACACCACAGTGTACATTGGCAAGGTTCTTACCGATTGAACCTTGCTATTTGTACACAGATTTTCGACACATTGTTTGAGAATTTCATTGTTGTCAGGTGTCAATTGGATGGAAAAACTGTTTGAAATTTAAACTGTCCAACAGGGTAATGACATGTGGCGAAGTATATACTAAAGTGTAAACCATAGTGTACATGTAGCAGGGTCCTTAACGATTGCACTTTGCTATTTGTAAACTGATTTTGACACGTTGTGTGACACTTACATTGTTGTCAAGTGTCAATTGGATGGGAAAACTATTTGTAATTTAAATTGTCCAACAGGGTAATGTCATGTGGCATAGTGTAAACTAAAGTGCTCACCATTATGTACATGCAGCAAGGTCCTTACCGATCGAACTTTGCTAGTTGTAAACTAATTTTTGACACGTTTAACACTAGCATTGTTGTCAAGTGTCAATTGGATGGGAGAAATGTTTGAAATTTAAACAATCCAACAGAGTAACGTTACGTGGCAAAAGTGTAAACCAAAGTTCACACCATAGCAAACGTGTAGCAACGTTCCTACCGATTGAACTTTGCTATTTGTACACTGATTTTTGACACGTTGTTTGACACTTGCATTGTTGTCAAGTGTCAATTGGTTGGGAAAATAGTTTGAAATGTAAACTGTCCAACAGGAAAATGTCACGTTGCAAAGTGTAAACTAAAGTGTACATGTAGCAAAGTCCTTACTGATTGAACTTTGCTATTTGTAAACTGATTTGTGACACGTTGTTTTACACTTGCATTGTTGTCAAGTGTTAATTGGATGGGAAAAATGTTTGAAATTTAAACTGTCCAACAGGATAATGTCACGTGGCAAAGTGTAAACTAAAGTGTACATGTGGAAAAGTCCTTAAGGATTGAATTTTGCTATTTGTACACTGATTTTTGACACGTTGCTTGACATTTGCATTGTTGTTAAGTGTCAATTGGGTGTAAAAACTGTTTGAAATTTAGATTGTTAAACAGGGTAATGACACGTGGCAAAGTGTAAACTAAAATGTACACCATAGTGTACATGTTTCAAGGTCCTCACCGATTGAACTTTACTATTTAGACACTGATTTTCGCCACGTTGTTTGACACATACATTGTTGTCAAGTGTCAATTGGATGGGAAAATGGTTTGAAATTTAAACTATGCAACAGGGTAATGTCACGTGGTAAAGTGTAAACTAATGTTTGTACACCATAGTGTACATGTAGTAAGGTTCTTACCAATTGAATTTTGCTATTTGTACACTGATTTTTGACACGTTCTTTGACACTTACAGTGTTGTTAAGTGTCAATTAGATTGAAAAGCTGTTTGAAATTTAGACTGTCAAATAGGGTAATGACACGTGACAAAGTGTAAACTAAAGTGTACAGCATAGTGGACATTTGGCAAGGTCCTTACCGATTGAACTTTACTATTTATACACTGATTTTCGACACGTTGTTTGACACTTACATTGTTGTCAGGTGTCAATTGGATGGGAAAATGGTTTGAAATTTAAACGATCAAACAGGGTAATGTCACGTGACAAAGCACAAACTAATGTGTGTACGCGATAGTGTACATGTAGTAAGGTTCGTACCGATTGAACTTTGCTGTTTGTACACTGATTTTTGACACGTTCTTTGACACATAGATTGTTGTCAAGTGTCAATTGGATTGAAAAGCTGTTTGAAATTTAGACTGTCAAACAGGGTAATGACACGTGACAAAGTGTAAACTAAAGTGTACAACATAGTGTATATGTCGCAATGTTCTTACCAATTGAACTTTGCTATTTGTACACTGATTTTTGACTCATTGTTTGACACTTGCGTTGTTGTCAATTGTCAATTGGATGGGAAAACAATTTGAAATTTAAACTGTCCAACAGGGTAATGTCATGTGGCAAAGTGTAAACTAAATTGTACACAACAGTGTACATTGGCAAGGTTCTTACCGATTGAACCTTGCTATTTGTACACTGATTTTCGACACGTTGTTTGAGAATTTCATTGTTGTCAGGTGTCAATTGGATGGAAAAACTGTTTGAAATTTAAACTGTCCAATAGGGTAATGACATGTGGCGAAGTATATACTAAAGTGTAAACCATAGTGTACATGTAGCAGGGTCCTTAACGATTGCACTTTGCTATTTGTAAACTGATTTTTGACACATTGTGTGACACTTACATTGTTGTCAAGTGTCAATTGGATGGGAAAACTATTTGTAATTTAAATTGTCCAACAGGGTAATGTCATGTGGCATAGTGTAAACTAAAGTGCTCACCATTATGTACATGCAGCAAGGTCCTTACCGATTGAACTTTGCTAGTTGTAAACTAATTTTTGACACGTTTAACACTTGCATTGTTGTCAAGTGTCAATTGGATGGGAGAAATGTTTGAAATTTAAACAATCCAATAGAGTAATGTTACGTGGCAAAGTGTAAACCAAAGTGCACACCATAGCAAACGTGTAGCAACGTTCCTACCGATTGAACTTTGCTATTTGTACACTGATTTTTGACACGTTGTTTGACACTTGCATTGTTGTCAAGTGTCAATTGGTTGGGAAAATAGTTTGAAATGTAAACTGTCCAACAGGAAAATGTCACGTTGCAAAGTGTAAACTAAAGTGTACATGTAGCAAGGTCCTTACTGATTGAACTTTGCTATTTGTAAACTGATTTGTGACACGTTGTTTAACACTTGCATTGTTGTCAAGTATTAATTGGATGGGAAAAATGTTTGAAATTTAAACTGTCCAACAGGGTAATGTCACGTGGCAAAGTGTAAACTAAGGTGTACATGTGGAAAAGTCCTTAAGGATTGAACTTTGCTATTTGTACACTGATTTTTGACGCGTTGCTTGACATTTGCATTGTTGTTAAGTGTCAATTGGGTGTAAAAATTGTTTGAAATTTAGATTGTCAAACAGGGTAATGACACGTGGCAAAGTGTAAACTAAAATGTACACCATAGTGTACATGTGGCAAGGTCCTTACCGATTGAACTTTACTATTTGTACACTGATTTTCGACACGTTGTTTGACACATACATTGTTGTCAAGTGTCAATTGGATGGGAAAATGGTTTGAAATTTAAACTATGCAACAGGGTAGTGTCACGTGGTAAAGTGTAAACTAATGTTTGTACACCATAGTGTACATGTGGTAAGGTTCTTACCAATTGAATTCTGCGATTTGTACACTGATTTTTGACACGTTCTTTGACACTTACAGTGTTGTCAAGTGTCAATTGGATTGAAAAGTTGTTTGAAATTTAGACTGTCAAACAGGGTAATGACACGTGACAAAGTGTAAACTAAAGTGTACAGCATAGTGGACATTTGGCAAGGTCCTTACCGATTGAACTTTACTATTTATACATTGATTTTCGACACGTTGTTTGACACTTACATTGTTGTCAAGTGTTAATTGGATGGGAAAATGGTTTGAAATTTAAACGATAAAGCAGGGTAATGTCACGTGACAAAGCACAAACTAATGTGTGTACGCCATAGTGTACATGTAGTAAGGTTCGTACCGATTGAACTTTGCTGTTTGTACACTGATTTTTGACACGTTCTTTGACACTTACATTGTTGTCAAGTGTCAATTGGATTGAAAAGCTGTTTGAAATTTAGACTGTCAAACAGGGTAATGGCACGTGACAAAGTGTAAACTAAAGTGTACAACATAGTGTATATGTCGCAATGTTCTTACCGATTGAACTTTGCTATTTGTACACTGATTTTTGACTCATTGTTTGACACTTGCATTGTTGTCAATTGTCAATTGGATGGGAAGACTATTTGAAATTTAAACTGTCCAATAGGGTAATCTCACTTGGTAAAGTGTTAACTAATGTGTGTACACTATAGTGTACATATAGTAAGGTTCTTACCGATTGAACTTTGCTATTTGTTCACTGATTTTTGACACGGTGTTTGACACTTACATTGTTCTCAAGTGTCAATTGGATTGAGAAGCTGTTCGAAATTTAGACTGTCAAACAGGGTAATGACATGCGACAAAGTGTAAACTAAAGTGTACAGGATAGTGTATATGTCGCAATGCTCTTACCGATTGAACTTTGCTATTTGTACACTGATTTTTGACTCATTATTTGACACTTTCATTGTTGTCAATTGTCAATTGGATGGGAAAACTATTTGAAATTTAAACTGTCCAACAGGATAATGTCACGTGGTAAAGTGTAAACTAATGTGTGTACACCATAGTGTACATGTAGTAAGGTTCTTACTGATTGAACTTTGCTATTTGTATACTGATTTTTGACACGTTGTTTAACACTTGCATTGTTGTCAAGTGTCGATTGGATGGAAAAGCTGTTTGAAATTTAGACTGTCAAACAGGGTAATGACACATGGCAAAGTGTAAACTAAAATGTACCCCATAGTGTACATGTCCCAATGTTCTTACCAATTGAACTTTGCTATTTGTACACTAATTTTTGACACGTTGTTGGACACTTACATTGTTGTCATGTGTCAATTAGATGCGAAAACAGTTTGAAATTTAAATTGTCCAGCAGGGTAATGTCACGTGGTGAAGTGAAAACTAATGTGTGGACACCGTAGTGTACATGTAGTAAGGTTCTTATTGATTGAACTTTGCTATTTGTACACTAATTGTTGACAAGTTATTTAACACTTGCATTGTTATCAAGTGTCAATTGGATGGAAAAGCTATTTGAAATTCAGACTGTCAAATAGGGTAATGACATGTGGCAATGTGTAAACTAAAGTGTACACCATAGTATACACGTCGCAATGTTCTTACCGATTGAATTTTACTATTTGTACACGAACTTTTGACACGTTGTTTGACACTTGCATTATTGTCAATTGTCAATTGGATGGGAAAACTGTTTGAAATTTAAACAGTCCAACTGGGTAATGACACGTAGTAAAATGTAAACTAAAGTGTACACCATAGTCTAGTTGCTGAGAAAAAAATAAAATGAAATTATGCTATTATTTTGTGATGATCTAGCACCACGAGCCTAATGCATTTTAGAAACGACATATGGAGGCTCAACCCATGTAAGATTACGAAAGCCCAAGTCATAAGTTAATTAAAGGCCCAGTGATTTAAGAGATTAAGTTTAACTAAAATTGATTACAAAGATTTAATGAATAACTGGGTTGCCTCAATGGTCATCTACATGGTACTTCGTATAGGCAACCCAGGTTCGAATCACCATGTAGATGTTTTTGTAAGACTTTCATATGAATTATTTTTATGGCTTAGAGACTCTTCAAATTCTTAGTTAAAGACTAAATTTAATAAATTTAATGATAATACAACCCCCCCACTTAATTTTTCATTAAAAAGAAAGGTTATAGAAGTGGAGGTCACTTTTTCACTACACTCCTCTTCAAATCCGAATTTCATCTCATTTTCTCTAAAAAAAAATATATATTTCATATCAAGTTAAGCTTAAGGAATAACAAGGGTGAGAAGAAGGAAGACTTTCCATATATTTTGTTCATTTATCCAAGAAAATTCAAGGTAGGTAGAGGTGCAAGTGTTCATTCGTTTTCAAATTTGATTTTTCGATAAATATTTGAATGAAATGGTACCTTTGGGTACAGTGCTTCGGCACTACAACAGTTTGAATGATCATTCTCCAGCTCTACATGTTATGATAATGCTATAGTAATTGGATTTTGCCGGAAATCCATCTATGTGCGACGGTATGAATCTATAGTTCGGAATTTCTAATTTGATAACGAATTGCACTGATGATATCTATTGAGTTTCAAACTCATGGGTTAATTCCCTTCCTACAGGTTGAATGGATTTTCCTTGGGGCGTATATGATGGTAAAGGATGATGCAACGTGTTATGGAGAAATCGGTGATTTACATCTTTTGTTGATTTTAAGATGTTTACACATTCTTTAAATTCGATTCCTATGAATATTGTATGGATCTATTTTAGGAACACTACTTATGAATAAATTATGTCTTAAAGTAGATAGGAGTCATAGGAATAAATTTACAAATCATCGTATAAAAAAAAAGTTAGCGACTTGAAGTTTTGATGTCTCTTCAGAAATTTCAGTTTCTGCCTCATCTTTAAAAAAAGCATAACTCTTTTGCTCCTTGGTATTTTTATACGAAACCAATTGGATTGGATAGCCTAATTCAAAAAGTGTGAATTTTGGATTGAACGAGTTGGATTTCTCGGTCATGTAGTTACTACCCAAGGAATTGAAGTGGACCCAGCAAAGGTGGAAGAATAACTAATTGGAAGACACTGACTAATGTTGGTAAAGTTCAAAGTTTTCTAGGATTGGATGGGTACTATCGAAGATTTATAGAGGGATTCTCCAAAATAGCTAGACCAATGACACAATTGACAAGGAAAGGAGTAAAGTTTCAATGGACAGATAAGTGTGAGCAAAACTTTCAGGAGTTAAAACAACGATTGATCATAGCACCTATATTAACCATACCCGAAGGTTCAGAAGGGTTTGTTATATATAGTGATGCATCCAAGCAAGGTTTGAGATGTGTACTGATGCAGCATGGAAAAGTAATTGCCTATGCTTCAAGGCAATTGAAGCAACATGAGCAGAACTACCCGACGCATGATCTAGAACTTGCGGCAGTGGTTCATGCATTAAAGATATGGCGCCATTACTTATATGGAGGAAAGTGCGATATTTATACGGATCATAATAGTCTCCAATATTTCTTCACACAGAAGGAATTGAATATGAGACAGAGACGATGGTTGGAACTAGTGAAAGATTATGATGCACTATTCATTATCATCCGGGTAAGGCTAATGTTGTTGCTGATGCTCTAAGCAGAAAGTTAATGGGACAGTTGGCATCATTACCTACTATTTTGATGGAGTTGATCAAAGACTTGGAAAAGTTGCAAATTGAAGTGATTACCACACCAGAATACGTCACTGCTCATTTAGCAACTTTGGTGGTTCGACCTACTCTTAGAGATCGGATCATAGAAGCACAGGATAAAGACCCATTCTTGCCGAAGATCAAGAACGAGATTGGTACTGATAAGAGAAATGATTTTGGAATAGCTTCGGATTAGGCACTAATGTTTAAAGGAAGAATTTGTGTACCAAATGATGAAGTTTTGAGGAAGGAGATATTAGAGGAGGCTCATTCCACCACGTACGCCGCACATCCTAGTGGTACAAAAATGTATCGAGACCTTCGAAACACATTTTGGTTGAGGAATATGAAAAGAAGTATAGATTCATTTGTGGCAAAATGCATAGTATACCAACATGTTAAAGTGGAACATCAAAGACCGGTAGGGTTATTAAATCCATTAGACATACCTGAATGGAAGTGGGAGAATATCGCAATGGACTTTATGGTAGGATTTCCAAGGTCAGCAAGACGACATAATGCTATATGGGTAATAGAGGATTGTCAAACAAAGTCCGCTCATTTTCTTCCAGTAAAAATGACATTTAGTCTAGATCAGCTGGCACAGTTGTACATTAGAGAGATTGTAAGATTACATGGTGTCCCCGCGTCCATTGTATCTGATAGAGATCCGAGATTTACATCAAAGGTTTGGAAGACATTAACTTTATAACTTTTCATACATGCCGTACCCGGAGGCACCATTTGACATGAAGGGGTATGCCGTACCCGAGGGCACCATTTGACATACGAACATTTCTTCAACATAGAGGGGTATGCCATACCGGAGTACCATTTGACATACAACCATTAACATAGAGGGAGATGCGGTACCAGAGTACCATTTGACATACATACATTAACATGAATCGAAACTTATAACTTAACACGATTAAACACATTGCACCTCTACCTACCTTGATTGATGCTTTTGAAACATTGAAAACTTGGATTGAAAACTTCGATCAAACTTGGACGTTGAAAGAAATGCACTCCTTGGATGTTTAAAAACTGTTGAGAATTGATGCTTGAAAACACTTCTTAAACTTCTAGGAAAAATAGTTTTCCTCCCTCTCTTTTTCTCTCTTGGAAACTCTTTCTTTAGTATGTAAAAGCTCTTGCTTTTGGTATGAGAAAAAATAAGCGAGATTAGGTCTCTATTTATAGGCAAATATCCCATAACTTGAAGCAAATGAAGGGTCAAATTTCATTTAAGAGAGAAAACAAGGGCGCCGTTTAAGTTTAAGGTTAAATGCTTCAATTTAGTGGGGTTTTTATTTCCAAAAACATGGGTGGTCCTTTGAGAAAATAAATATTTCAATTCTAGAGAAAAACGAGAATTTTCATTTCAGGCAGTTTCGATCGACCGGTTGACACTGCACACCTTTTAGATTTTCTATCATAACTTCTTCTCACGATATCAGATTGAGGTAATTCAAAGTGAATTGGAAAGCTAACTCAAAGAGCTACAACTTTTATTTAGATATCATTTTCCAAATAGAATACTTCCTAAGTCGAAAATGGGTCTCAAATGAGACTAAAAATCTGAAGTGTATTTTAATCATCCAATATTCATGTCTTAGTGCCACTAAGGTGTCTAGAATTATTTGGGGTTCTACACATTGTTTGACACTTGCATTCTTGTCAAGTGTCAATTGGATGGAAAAATTGTTTGAAATTTAAACTGTCCAAACGGGTAATGTCACGTGGCAAATTGTAAACTAATGTGTACACCATTGTGTACACGTAGCAATGTTCTTATCGATTGAACTTTGCTACTTGTACACTGATTTTTGACACGTTGTTTAACACTTGTATTATTGTCAAGTGTCAATTGGATGGAAAAATTGTTTAAAATTTAAACTGTCCAACGGGGTAATGTCACGTGAGAAAGTGTAAACTAAAGTGTACACCATAGTGTACATGTAGCAAGGTCCTTACCGATTCAACTTTACTATTTGTATACTGATTTTTGACACTTGCATTACTGTTAAGTATCAATTGGATGGAAAAACTGTTTGAAATTTAGACTGTCCAAGAGGGTAATGTCACGTGGCAAAGTGTACACCATAGTGTACATGTAGCAATATTCTTATCGATTCAACTTTTCTATTTGTACACTGATTTTGACACATTGTTTGACACTTGCATTGTTGACAAGTGTCAATTGGATGGAAAAACTCTTTGAAATTTAAAATGTCCTGCAGGGTAGTGTCACGTGGCAAAGTACAAACTAAAGTGTACTCCGTAGTGTACATGTAGCAATTGGATGGGAAAACTGCTTAAAATTTAAACTGTCCAACAGGGTAATGTCACATGGCAAAGTGTAAACTAAAGTGTACACCATAGTGTACATGTAGCAAGGTTCTTACCGATTGAACTTTACTATTTGTATACTGATTTTTGACACGTTGTTTGACACTTGCATTGCTGCTAAGTATCAATTGGATGGAAAAATCGTTTGAAATTTAAACTGTCCAAGAGGGTAATGTCACGTGGCAAAGTGTAAACTAAAGTGTACACCATAGTGTACATGTAGCAAGGTTCTTACCGATTGAACTTTTCTATTTGTACACTAATTTTTGACACATTGTTTGACACTTGCATTGTTGACAAGTGTCAATTGGATGAAAAAACTCTTTGAAATTTAAACTGTCCAGCAGGGTAATGTCACGTGGTAAAGTACAAACTAAAGTGTACTCCATAGTGTACATGTAGCAAGGTTCTTACCGATTGAACTTTGCTAGTTGTACACTTATTTTTGACCCGTTGTTTAACACTTGAATTGTTGTCAAGTGTTATTTGGATGGAGAAACTGTTTGAAATTTAATATGTCTGACCGGGTAATATCACGTGCACAGTGTAAACTAAAGTGTACACCATAGTGTACATGTAGCAAGGTTCTTACCGATTGAACTTTACTATTTGTAGACTGATTTTTGACAAGTTGTTTGACAATTGCATTGTTGTCAAGTGTCAATTGGATGGGAAAATAGTTTGAAATTTAAATTGTCTGATAGGGTAATGTCACGTGGCAATGGGTAAACTAATGTGTACACCATAGTGCACATGTAGCACGGTCCTTATCGATTGAACTTTGCTATTTGTACACTAATTTTTGACACGTACTTTAACACTTACATTGGTGTCAAGTGTCAATTGGATGGGAAAACTGTTTAAAATTTAAATTGTCCAACAGGATAATGTCACGTGGCAAAGTGTAAACTAAAGTGTACACCATAGTGTACATGTAGCAAGGTCTTTACCGATTGAACTTTACTATTTGTATACTGATTTTTGACACGTTGTTTGACACTTGCATTTCTGTTAAGTATCATTTGGATGGGAAAACTATTTGAAATTTAAATTGTCCTAGAGGGTAATGTCACGTGGCAAAGTGTAAGCTAAAATGTACTCCATAGTGTACATGTAGCAAGGATCGTACCTATTGAACTTTGCTATTTGTACTATGATTTTTGGTACGTTGTTTGACACTTGCATTATCGTCAAGTGTCAATTGGATAGAAAAACTATTTGAAATTTAAATTGTCCAGCAGGGTAGTGTCACGTGGCAAAGTGCAAACTAAAGTGTACTGTGTAGTGTACATGTCGCAAGATTCTTGTCGATTGAACTTTCTTATTTGTACACTAAATTTTGACACGTTGTTTGACACATGAATTGTTGTGAAACATTAATTGGATGGAGAAACTATTTGAACTTTAAACTATCCAATAGGGTAATGTCACATGCAAAGTGTAAACTAAAGTGTACACCATAGTATACACTTAGCAAGGTTCTTACTGATTGAACTTTGCTATTTGTATACTGATTTTTGACACGTTGTTTTATACTTGCATTGTTGTCAAGTGTCAATTGGATGGGGAAATTATTTGAAATTTAAACTGCTCGATAGGGTATTGTCACGTGGTAATGGGTAAACTAAAGTTTACACCATAGTGTACATGTAGCGCTGTCCTTATCGATTGAATATTGCTATTTGTACATTGATTTTTGACACGTTGTTTGACACTTGCATTGTTGTCAAGTGTCAATTGGATGGGAAAACTGTTTGAAATTTAAACTGTCCTAATGGGTAATGTCACGTGACAAATTGTAAACTAAAGTGTACACCATAGTGTACATGTAGCAAGGTCCTTACCGATTGAACTTTACTATTTGTACACTGATTTTTGACACGTTGTTTGACGCTGGCATTGTTGTTAAGTATCAATTAGATGGGAAAATGTTTGAAATTTAAACTGTCCGAGAGGGTAATGTCACGTGGCAAAGTGTAAACTAAAGTGAACACCATAGTGTATATATAGCAAGGTTCTTACCGATTGAACTTTGCTATTTGTACACTAATTTTTGACACGTTGTTTAACACTTGCATGGGTGTCAAGTGTCAATTGGATGGAAAACTATTTGAAATTTAAACTGTCCAACAGGGTAGTGTTAAGTGGCAAAGTGCAAACTAAAGTGTACTCCGTAGTGTACATGTAGCAAAGTTCTTACCGATTGAACTTTGCTATTTGTACACTAATTTTTGACACGTTGTTTGACACTTGAATTGTTGTCAAGTGTTAATTGGATGGAGAAACTGTTTTGAAATTTAATCTGTCCAACAGGATAATATCATGTGTAAAGTGTAAACTAAAGTGTACACCATAGTGTACATGTAGCAAGGTTCTTACTGAATGAACTTTACTATTTGTACACTGATTTTTGACACATTGTTTGACACTTGCATTGTTGTCAAAGGTCAATTGTATAGGAAAATTGTTTAAAATTTAAACTGTCCGACTGGGTAATATGACGTGGCAATGTGTAAACTTAAGTGTACACCATAATGTATATGTTGCACGGTCCTTATTGATTGAACATTCCTATTTGTACATTGATTTTTGACACGTTGTTTGGCACTTGTATTGTTTTCAAGTGTCAATTGGATGAGAAAACTGTTTGAAATTTAAACTATCCAATAGGGTAACGTCACGTGGCAAATTGTAAACTAAAGTGTACCCATGGTGCACATGTAGCAAGGTTCTTGCCGGTTGAACTTTGGTATTTGTACACTGATTTTTGACATGTTGTTTGACACTTGCATTGTTGTCAAGTGTCAATTCGGTGGGAAAAAGATTTGAAATTTAAACTATCCAGTAGGGTAGTGTCACGTGGCAAAGTGCAAACTAAAGTGTACTCCATAGTGTACATGTCGGAAAGTTCATATCGACTGAACTTTGCAATTTGTACAATAATTTTTGACACGTTGTTTGACACTTGCATTGTTGTCAAGTGTAAATTAGATGGAAAAATCGTTTGAAATTTAAACTGTCCAACAGGGTAATGTCACGTGGAAAAGTGTAAACAAAAGTGTACACCGTAGTGAGCATGTAGCAAGGTTCTTACCAATTGAACTTTGCTAATTGTACACTGATTTTTGACACATTGTTTGACACTTGCGTTGTTGTTAATTGTCAATTGGATGGGAAAACTGCTTGAAATTTAAACTATCCAATAGGGTAATGTTACGTGGCAATGTGTAAATTGAAGTGTAACCATAATGTACATGTCGAAAGGTTTTTATTGATTGAACTTTGCTCTTTGTACATAGATTTTTGTCACGTTGATTTATGCTTGTATTGGTGTTAAGTGTCAATTGGATGGAAAAACTATTTGAAATTTAAACTGCCCGACAGGGTAATGTCACGTGGCAATGGGTAAACTAAAGTTTACACCATAGTGTACATGAGGCAAGGTTCTTACCAATTGAACTTTCCTATTTGTACACTGATTTTTGACACGTTGTTTGACACTTGCATTGTTGTCATGTGTCAATTGGATTGGAAAAGTATTTGAAATTTAAACAGTCCTACAGGGTAATGTCACATGACAAATTGTAAACTGATGTGTACACCATAGTGTATATGTAGAAAGGTTTTTACCGATTGAACTTTGCTATTTGTACACTAATTTTTGACACGTTGTTTGACACTTACATTATTGTCAAGTTTCAATTGGATGGAATAACAGTTTGAAATTCAAACTGTCCAAAAGATAGTGTCACGTGGCAAAGTTTAAGCTAAAGTGTACTCCATAGTGTACATGTAGCAATGTTCTTACCGTTTGAACTTTGCTATTTGTTCAATGATGTTCAACACGTTGTTTGACATTGTCGTCAAGTGTCAATTGGACGGACAACTGATTGAAATTAAAACTGTCCAACAGGGTAATGTCATGTGGCAAAGTGTAAACTAAAGTGTACACCATAGTGCACATGTCGTGAAGTTCTTACTGATTGAACTTTGCTATTTGTACACTGATTTATAACACGTTGTTTGACATTTGCATTGTTGTCAAGTGTCAATTGGATGGGAAAATTGTTTGAAATTTAAACGGTCTAGCAGGGTAGTGTCACATGGCAAGGTGTAACCTAAAGTGTACTCCATTGTGTACATGTCGCAAGGATCTTACCGATTAAACTTTGCTATTTGTACACTAATTTTTGACATGTTGTTTGACTCTTGCATTGTTGTCAAGTGCCAATTGGATTGTGAAACTATTTGAAATTTAAATTGTCCAGCCGGGTAATGTCACGTGGCAAAGTGTAAACTAAAGTGTATACCATAGTGTACATGCAGCAAGGTCCTTACCGGTTGAACTTTACTATTTGTACATCGATTTTTCACACGTTGTTCGACACTTGCATTATTGCCAAGTGCTAATGGGATGGGAAAATAGTTTGTAATTTATACTGTCCAATGGGGTAATGTCACGTGGCAAAGTGTAAACTAAAGTATACACCATAGTGTATATGTAGCAAGGTTCTTACCGATTGAACTTTGCTATTTGTACACGGATTTTTGACACGTTGTTTGGCATTTGCATTATTGTCAAGTGTCAATTGGATGGGAAAACTATTTGAAATTTATACTGTCTAACAAGGTAAAGTCACGTGGTAAAGTGTAAAATAATTTGTATACCATAGTGCACATGTAGCAGGGTCCTTACCCATTGAACATTGCTATTTGTACACTGATTTTCTACACTTCGTTTGACACTTGCATTGTTGTCAAGTGTTAATTGGATGGGAAAACATTTTAAAATTTAAATTGTCCAATAGGGTAATATCACGTGGCAAAGTGTAAACTAAAGTGTGCACCATAGTGTACATGTAGCAAGATTTTTACCGATTGAACTTTGTTATTTGTACACTGATTTTTGACACGTTGTTTGACACTTACATTATTGTCAAGTGTCAATTTGATGGGAAAACTATTTGAGTTTAAACTGTCCAACGGGGTAATGTCATGTGGTAAAAGTGTAAACTAAAGTTTGCACCATAGTGTACATGTAGCAAGGTTCTTACCGATTGAACTTCGCTATTTGTACTTTGATTTTTGACACGTTGTTTGACACTTGCATTATCGTCAAGTGTCAATTGGATGGAAAAATAATTTAAAATTTAAACTGTCCAGCAGTGTAGTGTCACGTGGCAAAGTGCAAACTAAAGTGTACTCTGTAGTGTACATGTCGCAAGGTTCTTGTCGATTGAACTTTCCTATTTGTACACTAATTTTTGACACGTTGTTTGACACTTGAATTGTTGTGAAAGGTCCATTGGATGGAGAAACTATTTGAAATTTAAACTGTCCAACAGGGTAATGTCACATGCAAAGTGTACACCATAGTATACATGTAGCAAGGTTCTTACTGATTGAACTTTACTATTTGTACACTGATTTTTGACACGTTAATTTACACTTGCATGATTTTTGAAACGTTGTTTGATACTTGCATTGTTGTCAAGTGTCAATTGGATGGAAAAACTCTTTGAAATTTAAATTGTCCAACAGGGAAATGTCACATAGCGAAGTGTAAACTAAAGTGTAAGCCATAGTGTACATGTTGCAAGGTCCGGACCGATTGAACTTTGCTATTTGTACATTGATTTTTGACACGTTGCTTGACACTTGCATTGTTATCAAGTGTCAATTGGATGGGAAAACTATTTGAAATTTAAACCATCCAATAGGGCTATGTCACATGGTAAAGTGTAAACTAAAGTTTACACCACAGTGTACATAAAGCAAGGTTCTTACCGATTGAACTTTGCTATTTGTACAATGATTTTTGACACGTTGTTTGACACTTGCATTGTTGTCAAGTGCCAATTGGATGGGGAAACTGTTTGAAATTTAAACTGACAACGGGGATATGTCATGTGGTAAAGTGTAAACTAAAGTGTACACCATAGTGTACATGAAGCAAGGATCTTACCGATTGAATTTTGCTATTTTTACAATAATTTTTGACACATTGTTTGACACTTGCATTGTCGTCAAGTGTCAATTGGATGGGAAAACTATTTGAAATTTATTTTGTCCAATAGGGTAATGTCACATGGCAAAGTGTAAACTAAAGTGTTCACCATAGTGTACATGTCCTAAGATTCTTACCGATTGAACTTGCTATTTGTTCACTGATTTTTAACACGCTGTTTGACATTTGAATTGTTGTCAAGTGTCAATTGCATGCGAAAATTGTTTGAAATTTAAATTGTCCAACAGGGTAATGTCACATGGCAAAGGGTAAACTAAAGTGTACACCATAGTGTACATGTCGCATGGTTCTTACCGATTAAACTTTGCTATTTGTTCACTAATTTTTGACACATTGTTTGACACGTACATTGTCTTCAAGTGTCAATTGGATGAGAAAACTGTTTGAAATTTAAACTGTCCAATAGGGCAATGTCACATGGCATAGTGTAAATTAAAGTGTACATCATAGTGTGTATGTACCACGGTCCTTACTGATTGAACTTTGCTATTTGTACACTAATTTTTGACACATTGTTTGACACCTGCATTGTTATTAAGTGTCAATTAAATGAAAAAAATGTTTGAAATTTAAACGGTCCAACAGGTTAATGTCACGTGGAAAAGTGTAAATTAAAGTGTACACCATAGTGGGGATGTACCACAGTCCTTACCATTTGAACTTTGCTATTCGTACACAGATTTTTGACACGTACTTTGACACTTGCATTGTTGTCAAGTGTCAATTGGATGGACTGTTTGAAATTTAAGTTGTCCAATAGGATAATGTCACATGACAAAGTGTAAACACAAGTGTACACCATAGTGTAAATGTAGTAATGTCCTTACTAATTGAACTTTACTATTTGTACACATATTTTTGACACGTTGTTTGACACTTACATTGTTGTCAAGTATCAATTGGATGGGAAAACTATTTGAAATTTAAACTGTCTAACAGGATAATGTCACGTGGCAAAGTATAAACTAAAGGGTACACCACAGTGTACATGTAGTAAGTTTCTTATCGATTGAACTTTGCTATTTGTACACAGATTTTTGACACGTTTGACCCTTGCATTGTTGTCGAGTGTCAATTGGATGGGAAAACATTTTGAAATTTAAACTGGCCAACAGTGTAATGTCATGTGACAAAGTGTAAACTAAAGTGTATACCATAATGTATATGTAGCGAGGTTCTTACTAATTGAACTTTACAATTTGTACACTGATTTTTAACAAGTTGTTTGACACTTGCATTGTTGTCAAGTGTCAATTGGATGGGAAAACTATTTGAAATGTAAACTGTCCAACAGGATATCACGTGGCAAACTGTAAACTAAAGTGTAAACCATAGCTTATATGTAGCAGGGTTCTTATCGATTGAATTTTGTTATTTGTACACTAATTTTTGACACGTTGTTTGACACTTGCACTATTGTCAAGTTTCAATTGGATGGAAAAACTGTTTGAAATTTAAATTGTCCATCAAGGTAATGTCATGTGGCAAAGTGTAAACTAAAGTTTACACCACAGTGCACACGCAGCAAGGTCCTTGCCGATTGAACTTTACTATTTGTACACTGATTTTTGACACATTGTTTGACATTTGTATTGTTGTCAAGTGTGAATTGGATGGCAAAACTATTTGAAATTTAAGCTATCCAACAGCGTAATGTGACGTGACAAAATGTAAACTAAGGTGTACACCATAGTGTACATGTGGCAAGGTCCTTACCGATTGAACTTTGCAATTTGTACACTAATTTTTGACACGTTGTGCGACACTTGCATTGTTGTCAAGTGTCAATTGGATGGAAAAACTGTTTGAAATTTAAAATGTCCAACAGGGTAATGACACGTGGCAAAGTGTAAACTAAAGTGTACACCATAGTGTACATATCGCAAGGTACTTACAGATTGAATTTTGCTATTTGTACACTGATTTTTGACATGTTGTATGCCACTTGCATTGTTGTCAAGTGTCAAATGGTTGGAAAAACTGTTTGAAATTTAAATTGACCAACAAGGTAATGTCACGTGGTAAAGTGTAAATTAAAGTTTACACCATAGTGTAAATGTAGCAAGGTTCTAACCGATTGATCATTGCTTTTTGTACACTGATTTTTGACACGTTATTTGACACTTGAATTGTTGTCAAGTGTCAGTTGGATGGAAAAACTATTTGAAATTTAAATTGTCCAACAGGTTAATATCACGTGGTAAAGTATACACCACAGTGTATATGTCGCTAGGTCCTTATCGATTGAACTTTGCTATTTGTACACTAATTTTTGACACGTTCTTTGACACTTGCATTGTTGTTAAGTGTCAATTAGATGGGAAAACTGCTTAAAATTTAAACTATCCAACATGTTAATGTCACGTGGTAAAGTGTAAACTAAAGTGTACACCATGGTGTATATGTGGCAAGGTCCTTACCGATTGAGCTTTGCTATTTGTACACTAATTTTCGACACGTTATTCGACATTTACATTGTTGTCAAGTGTCAAATGGATGGAAAAACTGTTTGTAATTTAAACTGTCCAATAGAGTAATGTCACGTGGCAAAGTGTGGACTGAAGTATACTCCATAGTGTACATGTAGCAAGGTTCTTACCAATTGAACGTTGTTATTTGTACCCTGATTTTTGACATGTTGTTTAACACTTGCATTGTTGTCAAGTGTCAATTGGATGGGGAAACTGTTTGAAATTTATACTGTCCAATAGGATAATGACACTTGGCAAAGTGTAAATTAAAGTGTGCACCATGGTGTATAGGTCGTAAGGTTCTTATCGATTGAACTTTGCTATATGTAGACTAATTTTTGACACATTGTTTGATACTCGCATTGTTTTCAAGTATCAATTTGATGGAAAAACTATTTGAAATTTAAACTGTCCAATAGGGTAATGTCCCATGGCGAAGTGTAAACGAAAATGTACCCAATAGTGTACATGTAGCAATGTCCTTACCGATTAAAATTTGCTATTTGTAGACTGAGTTTTGACACGTTGTTTGACACTTGCATTGTTGTCAAGTGTCAATTGGATGGGAAAACTGTTTGACATTTAAATTGTCCAACAAGGTAGTGTCACATGGCAAAGTGTAAACTAAAGTGTACTCTATAGTGTACTTGTCGCAAGATTCTTACTGATTGAACTTTACTATTTGTACATTGATTTTTGACACGTTGTTTGACACTTGCATTGTTGTCTAGTGTTGATTGGATGGGAAAACTATTTGAAACATAAACTATCCGATAGGGTAATGTCACGTGAAAAAGTGTAAACTAAAGTATACACCATTGTGTACATGTAACAAGGTTCTTACCGATTGAACTTTGTTATTTGTACATTGATTTTTGACATGTTGTTTGACACTTGCATTGTTGTCAAGTGTCAATTGGATGAAAAAACTATTTGAAATTTAAACTGTCTAGCAGGATAATGTCGCGTGGTAAAGTGTAAACTAAAGTGTACACCATAGTGTACATGTCGCAATGTTCTTACCGATTGAACTTTGCTATTCGTACATTGATTTTTGACACGTTGTTTGACACTTGCGTTGTTGTCAAGTGTCAATTGGATGGAAAAATTGTTTGAAATTTAAATTGTCCTACATGGTAATGTTATGTGGAAATGTGTACACTAAGGTGTACACCATAGTGTACATGTGGCAAGGTTCTTACCGACTGAAATTTACGATTTGTACACTGATTTTGGACACATTGTTTGACACTTGCTTTGTAGTCAAGTGTTAATTGGATGGAAAATTGTTTGAAATTTAAACTTTCTAACGTGTACACCATAGTGTATATGTAGCAAGGTTCTGACAGATTGAACTTTGACATTTGTACACTAATTTTTGACACATTGTTTGACACTTGCATTGTTGTCAAGTGTCAATTGGGTGGAAAAAATATTTGAAATTAAAATTGTCTAGCAGTCTAATGTCACGGACAAAGTGTAAACGAAAGTGTACACCATAGTGTACATGTCACAATGTTCTTATCGATTGAACTTTGCTATTTGTGCACTGATTTTTGACATGTTGTTTGACACTTGCGCTTTTGTCAAGTGTCAATTGGATGGGAAATTTAATATTTGTACACTAATTTTTGACATGTTGTTTGACACTTGCATCGTTGTCAGGTGTCAATTGGATGGGAAAACTGATTGAAATTTAAACTGTCCAACAGGTCAATATCAGGTGGCAAAATGTAAACTAAACTGTACACCATAGTGTACATGTAGCATGGTTCTTACTGGTTGAACTTTGCCATTTGTACACTTTGGCACGTGACATTACCCTATTGGATAGTTTAAATTTTAAGCATTTTTCTCATCCAATTGACACATGACAACAATGCAAGTGTCAAACAACATGTCAAAAATCAGTGTCCAAATAGCAAATTTTAATCCGTAAGAACCTTGCGACATGTACACTATGGAGTGCACTTTAGTTTACACTTTGTCACGTGACATTACCCTATTGGAAAGTTTAAATTTCAAATAGTTTTCGTGTCCATTTGACACTTGACAATAATGCAAGTGTCAAACAACGTGTCAAAAATCAGCATACAAATAGCGAAGTTCAGTCAGTAAGGACCGTGCTACATGTATACTATGGTGTACACTTTATTTTATAGTTTGCCATGTGACATTACCCTGTTGGGCAGTTTAAATTTTAAACTATTTTTCCATCCGATTTACACTTGACAACAATGCAAGTGCCAAACAATGTGTCAAAAATCAGTGTACAAATAGCAAAGTTCAATCAGTAAGAATCTTGCTACATGTAAACTATGGTGTACACACTTTAGTTTTTCACTTTGCCACGTGACAATACCCTATTGGACAGTTTCAATTTCAAACAATTTTCCTATCCAATTGACACTGGACAACAATGCAAGTGCCAACAACATGTCAAAAATCAGTGTACAAATAACCAAGTTCAATCGGTAAGGACCATGCTACAAGCATGCTACGGTGTACACTTTAGTTTACACTTTACCACGTGACATTATCCTGTTGGCCAGTTTAAATTTCAGACAGTTTTTCCAACCAATTAACACTTGGTAACAATGCATGTGTCAAACAACGTGTCAAAAATGAGTGTACAAATAGCAAAGTTCAATCAATAAAAACCTTGCTTCATGTACACTATGGTGTACACTTTTGTTTGCACTTTGCCACGTGACATATCCCTAATGGACAACTTAAATTTCAAACAGTTTTTCCATCAAATTGACACATGACAACAGTGCAAGTGTCAAACAATGAGCCAAAAATTAGTTTACAAATAGCAAAGTTCAATCGGTAAGAAGCTTGAGACGAGTACACTATGGTATACACTTTAGTTTACACTTTGCCACGTGACATTACCCTGCTGGACTATTTAAATTTCAAAAAGTCTTTCCATCCAATTGACACTTGATAACAACACAAGTGTCAACCAGTGTGTCAAAAATTAGTGTACAAATAACAAAGTTAAATCGGTAAGAAATGCAACTGTCAAACAACATGTCAAAAATCAGTGTACAAATAGCAAAGTTCAATCGGTAAGAACGTTGCAACATGTACACTATGGCATACACTTTAGTTTACACTTTGCCACTTGACATTACCTTGTTGGACAGTTTAAATTTCAAATAGTTTTCCCATCCAATTGACACTTGACCACAATGTAAGTGTCAAACTACGTGTCAAAAATTAGTGTACAAATAGTAAAGTTCAATCGATAAGAACCTTGCGCATGAACACGATGGTGTACACTTTAGTTTACACTTTGCCACGTGTCATTACCCTGTTGGATAGTTTAAGTTTCCAATAGTTTTCCCATCCAATTGACACTCGACAACAACGTGAGTGTCAAACAATGTGTCAAAAATCAGTGTACGAATAGCAAAGTTCAATTGGTAAGAACCTTGCAACATGTACACTATGGTGTACACTTTTGTTTACACTTTGCCACATGTCATTACCCTGCTAGACAGTTGAAATTTCAAACAATTTTTCAATCCATTTGACACTTGAAAATAATGCAAGTGTCAAACAACGTGTCAAAAATCAGTGTGCAAATTGCAAAGTTCAATCGGTAAGAACCTTGCACATGAACACGATGGTGTACAATTTAGGTTACAGTTTGTCACGTCATTGCAAGTATCAAACAATGTGTCAAAAATCGGTGTACAAATGGCAAAGTTCAATCAATAAGAACCTTGTGACATGCACACTATGGTGTTCACTTTAGTTTACACTTTGCCATATGTTATTAACCTATTGGACAGTTTAACTTGCCAATAGTTTTCCCATCCAATTGACACTTGACAACAATATGAGTGCCAAAAACGTGTCAAAAATCAGTGTACGAATAGCAAAGTTCAATCGGTAAGAACCTTACGATATGTACACTAGTATATACTTTTGTTTACACTTTGCCACGTGTCATTACCTTGTTGGACAGTAGAATTTTCAAATAGTTTTTCCATCCATTTGAGACCTGAAAACAATGCAAGTGTCAAACAAGTGTCAAAAATTAGTGTTCAAATGGAAAAGTTCAATCGGTAAGAACCTTAGACATTTACACTATGGTGTACACTTTAGTTTACACTTTGCCACGTGTCATTACCCTGTTGGACAGTTTAAATTTCCAATAGTTTTCCCATCCAATTAACACTCGACAATAATGTGAGTGTCAAACAACGTGTCAAAAATCAGTGTACGTATAGCAAACTTCAATCGGTAAGAACCTTACGACATGTACACTTTTGTTTACACTTTGCCATGTGTCATTATCCAGTTGACACTTGACAATAATGCAAGTGTCAAACAACGTGTTAAAAATTATTGTACAAATAGCAAAGTTCAATCGATATGAACCTTGCTACATGTACACAATGGTTTACACTTTAATTTACACTTTGCCACGTTACATTACTCTGTTGGACAGTATAAATTTCAAACAATTTTCCCATCCAATTGACACTTGACAACAATGCAACTGTCAAATAACGTGTCAAAAATCAGTGTACAAGTAGAAAGGTCAAACGGTATGAACCTTGCTACATATACACTTTAGTTTACACTTTTCCACGTAACATTACCATGTTGAATAGTTTAAATTTCAAACAATTTTTCCATCCAATCGACCCTCGACAACAATGCAAGTGTTAAACAACGTGTTGAAAATCAGTGTACAAATAGCAAAATTCAATTGGTAGGAACCTTGCTACGTGTACACTGTGGTGTACACTTTAGTTTACACTTTATCACGTGACATTACACTGTTGGACAGTTTAAATTTCAAATAGTTTTCCCATCCAATTGACACTTGACAACAATGAAAGTGTTAAATAACACGTTAAAAAATCAGTGTATAAATAGAAAAGTTCAAAAGGTATGAACCGTGCTACATGTACACTTTAGTTTGCACTTTGCCACGTGACATTACCCTGTTGGACATTTTAAATTTCAAATAGTTTTCCAATCCGTTCGACACTTAACAAGAATGCAAGTGTCAAACAACGTGTCGAAAATCAGTATATAGATAGTAAAGTTCAATCGGTAAGGATCTTGCTACATATACACTATGGTGTGCACTTTAGTTTACACTTTGCCACGCAACATTGCTCTGCTGGACAGTTTAAATTTCAAGCAATTTTCTCCTCCAATTGACACTTGACAACAATGCAAGTGTCAAAGAACATGTCAAGAATCAGTGTAGAAATAGCAAAGTTCAATCAGTACGGATCTTGCTACATGTACACTGTGGTGTACACTTTAGTTTACACTTTGCCACGTGACATTATACTGTTGTACAATTTAAATTTCAAATAATTTTCCCATCCAATTAACAATTAACAACAATGCAAGTTTCAAAGAACGTGTCAAAAATCAGTGTACAAATAGCAAAGTTCAAAAGGTATGAACCTCGCTACATGTACACTTTAGTTTACACTTTACCACGTGACATTACTCTATTAGACAGTTTAAATTTCAAACAGTTTTACCATCCAATCAACACTTGACAATAATGTAAGTGTCAAACAACATGTCAAAAATCAGTGTACAAATAGCAAGTTCAATCGGTAAGAATCTCGCTACATGTACACTATGGTGTACACTTTAGTTCACACTTTGGCACGCGACATTACACTGTTGGACAGTTTAAATGTCAAACAGTTTTCCCATCCAATTGACACTTTACAACAATGCAAGTGTCAAACAACGTGTCAAAAATCGGTGTACAAATAGCAAAGTTCAGTCGGTAAGAACCTTACTACATGTATATCATGGTGTACAAACTTTAGTTTACACTTTGCCACATGACATCACCCTGGTGGACAGTTTAAATTTTAAATAGTTTTCCCATCCAATTGACACCTAACAGTAATGTAAGTGTCCAATAACGTGTCAAAAATTAGTGTAGAAATAGCAAAGTTCAATTCGTAAAACCTTGCGAGATGTCTACTACGGTGTACACTTTAGTTTGCACTTTGCCATGTGTCATTACCTTATTAGACAGTTTAAATTTCAAATAGTTTTTTCATCCAATTAACACTTGACAACAATGCAATTGTCTAACCACGTGTTAAAAATCAGTGTACAAATAGCAAAGTTCAATCGGTAAGAACCTCGCGACATGTACACTATGGTTTACACTTTCGTTTAAACTTTTCCATGTGTCATTACCTGTTGGACAGTTGAAATTTCAAGCAATTTTCCCATCTAGTCGACACTTGATAACAGTAGAAATGTCAAACAACGTGTCAAAAATTAGTGTACAAATAGCAAAGTTCAATCAAAAAGAACCTTGCTTCATGTACACTATGGTGTACACTTTAGTTTACACTTTGCCACGAGACATTTCCCTATTGGACAGTTTAAATTTCAAACAGTTTTTCCATCCAATTGACACTTGACAACGATACAAGTGTCAAATAACGTGTCAAAAATTAGTGTACAAATGCAAAGTTCAATCGGTACGGACCTTGCTACATGTCCACTATGGTGTACACTTTAGTTCACACTTTGCCACATGACATTACCCTGTTGGATAGTTTAAATTTCAAGCAGTTTTCCCATCCAATTAACACTTAACAACAATGCAACTGTCAAACAACGTGTCAAAAATTAGTGTACGAATAGCAAGTTCAATCGGTAAGAACCTCGCTACATGTACACTATGGTGTACACTTTAGTTTGCACTTTCCCACGTGACATTACACTATTGGACAGTTTAAATTTTAAATAGTTTTCCCATCCAATTGACGCTCGACAATAATTCAAGGGTCAAACAACGTGTCAAAAATTTGTGTACAAATTAGCAAAGTTCAATCGGTAAGAACCTTGCTACATGTACACTATGGTGTACCCTTTAGTTTACACGTGACATTACCCTATTGGACAGTTTAAATTTCAAACAATTTTCCCATCCAATTGACAGTTGACAACAATGCAAGTGTCAAACAACATGTCCAAAATCCGTGTACAAATAGTAAATTTCAATCGATAAGGACTTTGCTACATGTACACTATGGTGTACACTTTAGTTGACACATTGCCACGTGACATTAAACTGTTGGACAATTTAAATTTCAAACAGTTTTCCCATCCATTTGACAGTTGACAACAATGCAAGTGTCAAAAATTAGTGTACGAAAAGTAAAATTCAATCGGTAAGAACCTTGCAATATATACACCATGGCGTACACTTTAGGTTATACTTTACCGCGTGACATTACCCTATTGAAAAGTTTAAATTTCAAACACTCTTCCCATCCAATTGACACTTGACAAAAATGAAAGTGTCAAACAACTTGTTAAAAATTAGTGCACAAATTGCAATGTTCAATAGGTAAGAACCTCGCTACATGTACACTATGGTGTAACTTTAATTTACACTTTGCCACGTGACATTACACTGCTGGATAGTTTAAATTTCAAACAGTTTTTCTAGCCAATTAACACTCGACAACAATACAAGTGTCAAACAACATGTCAAAAATCATTGTACAAATAGCAAAGTTAAATTGGTAAGAACCTAGCTTCATGTACACTATGGTGTACACTTTAGTTTACACTTTACCACGTGACATATCCCTGTTGGACAGTTTAAATTTCAAATAGTTTTCCCGTCCAATTGACACTTGACAACAATCCATGTGTCAAACAATGTGTCAAAAATCAGTGTACAAATAGCAAAGTTCAATCGGTACGGACCTTGCTACATGTACACTATGGTGCACACTTTAGTTTACACTTTGTCAAGTTACATTACCTTGTTGGACAGTTTAAGTTTCAAGTAGTTTTCCCATCGAATTTACTCTTGACAACAATGCAAGTGTCAAACAACATGTCAAAAATCAGTGTAAAAATAGCAAGTTCAATCGGTAAGAACCTTACAACATGCACACTATGGTGTAAACTTTAGGTTACACTTTTCCATGAGACATTACACTGTTGGATAGTTTAAATTTCAAATAGTTTTACCATCCAATTGACACTTGACAACAATGCCAGGGTCAAACAACGTGTCAAAAATTTGTGTAAAAATAGCAAAGTTCAATCGGTAAGAACCTTGCTACGTGTACACTATGGTGTACCTTTAGTTTAAACTTTGCCACATGACATTACCCCGTTAGACAGTTTGAATTTCAAACAGCTTTCTGATATGATCCAGGAATCGAGCCCGACGAAGGCTCGACGAGACCCGTTGATAGTCGATGGCGGACCAATGACGTGATCAAAGGCAAAGCAAGTGAAACAAGCGATGGGATTGCTCGTTCAAGAAAACATTGATAGAATCATGTTCAAGACTCAAAATGGAGCAACTTTCAGGTTTAGGTCGAAGGTCAAATCAACTTGGATCAATTTGTTATCAAGCGACGAAACCGAAGGCTGAAAATAAACCTGTGCTGCCACACAGCAAAAACACCATGCGGCCGCACAGTGGCATATTGAAACTTAAATTGGGATTTTTTTATTGAACCATACGACCGCATGGAAAGACACCATGCGGCTGCACAGGCAAAAAATTTGGCGAATTTTTCAATTTTGGCAATTTTCCATATTTTGTTAGATTTTGATTCTTTTCCATATTTTGGAGATTATGCTCGACTTTCGCACGATTTTTATCTAGTTTTTGGGTTTAGTATAAATAGGAGTTTCCATTCAATTGTTAAAAACCTTTGACAATATTGATATTGAATTAAAGTGAGGCGTATTGTCTTCTCTTCATCGTTCTTCGTTGAACAATATCGAACTTATCAAGTGTTAACCTGTGGCGTTCAAACAATCGGATTTAATTCTTGGATTGCATGATCAAGGGGTCTTTCAAGCGTTGTTCTTGTTTGGTTTTTTGGTTCGACTTTCTTTTGAGTTAATCCAAAACTCTTAGATTAATTTGGCTTTCTTGGGTTCGTCAATCTCGTTGTGGGTTTCGTAATCAACGTTGCTATGGGGTTCGCATCAGTTGAACCAAATCAGTGTACAAATAGCAAAGTTCAATCGGTAAGAACCATGCTACATGTACACTATGGTGTACACTTTAGTTTATAGTTTGCCATGTGATATTACCCTGTTGGAACGTTTACATTTCAAATAGTTTTCCATACAATTGAGACCTGACAACAATGCAAGTGTCAAACAACTTGTTAAAAATTAGTGTACAAATTGAAAAGTTCAATCATTAAAAACCTCGCTACATGTACACTATGGTGTACACTTTAGTTAACACTTTGTCACATGACATTACACTATTGGACAGTTTAAATTTCAAAATATTTTCCCATCCAATAGACCCTCAACAATAATGTAAGGGTCAAACAACGTGTCAAAAATCTGTGTACAAATAGCAAAGTTCAATCGGTAAGAACCTTGCTACTTGTACACTAAGGTGTAAACTTTAGTTTACATTTTGTCACATGACATTACCCTGTTGGACGATTTAAATTTCAAACAATTTTTCCATTCAATTGACTTTGGACAATAGTGCAAGTGTCAAACAATGTGTTAAAAATCAGTGTACAAATAGCAAAATTCAATCGACAAGAACCTTGCAATATGTACACCATGGTGTACTCTTTAGTCTAAACTTTACCACATGACATTACCCTGTTGGAAAGTTTAAATTTCAAACACTATTCCCATCCAATTGAAACTTGACAATGATGCAAGTGTCAAACAATGTGTCAAAAATTAGGGTACAAAAGCAAAGTTCAATCGGCAAGAACCATGCTACATTTAAGCTACGGTGTAGACTTTGGTTTATAGCTTGCCACGTGATATTGCCTTGTTGGACAGTTTACATTTCAAACAATTTTTCCATCCAATTGACACTTGACAACAATACAAGTGCCAAATAACTTGTTAAAAATCAATGTGCAAATTGTAAAGTTCAATGAGTAAGAATCTCGCTACATGTACACTATGGTGTACACTTTAGTTTACACTTTACCACGTGACATGTCCCTGTTGGATAGTTTAAATTTCAAATAGTTTTCCCATCCAATTAACACTTGACAACAATGCAAGTGTCAAACAACGTGTCAAAAATCAGTGTACAAATAGCAAAGTGCAATCGGTACGGACCTTGCTACATGTACACTATGGTGCACACTTTAGTTTACACTTTGTCAAGTGACATTACCCTGTTGGATAGTTTAAATTTCAAGCAGTTTTATCATCTAATTCACTCTTGATAACAATGCAAGTGTCAAACAACATGTCAAAAAGAAACTTGCAACATGCAAACTATGGTGTAAACTTTAGTTTAAACTTTGCCACGTGACATTACACTGTTGGACAGTTTAAATTTCAAACAGTTTTACCATCCAATTGACACTTGACAACAGTGCATGTGTCAAACAACGTGTCAAAAATCAGTGTACAAATAGCAAAATTCAATCGGTAAGAACTTTACAATATGTACACCATGGTGTACACTTTAGTTTATACTTAGCCATGTGACATTACATTGTTGGAAAGTTTAAATTTCAAACTTTATTCCCATCCAACTGACACTTGACAACAATGGTGTACACTTTAGTTTACACTTTTCCACGTGATATTTTCCTGTTGGACAGTTTGATTTTCAAATATTTTTCCCATCTAATTGACCCTTGATAACAATGCAAGTGTCAAACAACGTGTAAAAAATCAGTGTACAAATAGCAAAGTTCAATCTGTAAGAACCATGCTACATGTACATTATGGTGTACACTTTAGGTTACAGTTTGCCATGTGATCTTACCCTGTTGGAAAGTTTACATTTCAAACAGTTTTCCCATACAATTGAGACTTGACAACAATGCAAATGTCAAACAACTTGTTAAAAATTAGTGTACAAATTGTAAAGTTCAATCATAAAGTACCTCGCTACATGTATACTATGGTGTACACTTTACTTTACACTTTGTCACATGACATTACACTATTGGACAGTTAAAATTTCAAAATGTTTTCCCATCCAATTGACACTCGACAGCAATGTAAGGGTCAAACAACGTGTCAAAAATCTGTGTACAAACAGCAAAGTTCAATCGGTAAGAACCTTGCTATTTGTACACTATGGTGTAAACTTTAGTTTACACTTTGCTACATGACATTACCCTGTTGGACGATTTAAATTTCAAACAGTTTTACCATCCAGTTGACACTTGACAACAGTGCAAGTGTCAAACAACGTGCCAAAAATCAATGTACAAATAGCAAAATTCAATCGGTAAGAACCTTGCAATATGTACACCATGGTGTACACTTTAGTGTAAACTTTACCACGTGACATTACCCTGTTGGAAAGTTTAAATTTCAAACACTATTCCCATCTAATTGACACTTGACAATGATGCAAGTGTCAAACAACATGTCAAAAATTAGGGTACAAATAGCGAAGTTCAATCGGCAAGAACCATGTTACATGTAAGCTATGGTGTACATTTTAGTTTACTGTTTGCCACGTGATATTACCCGATTGGACAGTTTACATTTCAAACAATTTTTTCATCCAATTTACACTTGACAACAATGCAAGTGTCAAATAGCTTGTTAAAAATCAATGTACAAATTGTAAAGTTCAATGAGTAAGAACCTCGCTACATGTACACTATGGTGTACACTTTAATTTACACTTTGTCACATGACATTACACTGTTGGACAGTTTAAATTTTAAAATGTTTTCCCATCCAATTGACACTCGACAACAATGCAAGGATCAAACAATGTGTCAAAAATCTGTGTTCAAATAGCAAAGTTCAATCGGTAAGAACCTTGCTACATGTACACTGTGGTGTACCCTTTAGTTTACACTTTTCCACGTGACATTAACCTGTTCGACAGTTTAAATTTCAAATAGTTTCCTGTCCAATAGACACTCGACAATAATACAAGGGTCAAACAACGTGTCAAAAATCTGTGTACAAATAACAAAATTCAATCGGTAAGAACCATGCCACATGTACACTGTGGTGTACCCTTTAGTTTACACTTTGCCACATGGCATTACCCTTTTTGACAGTTTAAATTTCAAATAGATTTCCCATCCAATTGACACTTGACAACAATGTAAGTGTCAAACAACGTGTCGAAAAGCTACGTATAAATAGTAAAGTTCAATCGGTAAGGACCTTGCTACATGTACACTATGGTGTACACTTTAGTTTACACTTTGCCACGTGACATTACCCTGTTGGACAATTTAAATTTCAAACAATTTTCCATCCAATTGACACTTGACAACAATGTAAGCATCAAAGTACGTGTCAAAAATTTGTGTACAAATAGCAAAGTTCAATCGGTAAGGACCGTGGTACATCCCCACTATGGTGTACACTTTAATTTACACTTTTTCACGTGACATTAACCTCCTGGACTGTTTAATTTTCAAATAGTTTTTCATCCAATTGACTCTTAACAACAATGCATGTGTCAAATAACGTGTCAAAAATCAGTGTACAAATAGCAAAGTTCAATCGCTAAGGACCGTGGTACATGCACACTATGGTGTACACTTTAGTTTACACTTTGCCATGTGATATTGCCCTATTGAGCAGCTTAAATTTCAAACAGTTTTTCCATCCAATTGACACTTGACGACACTGCACGTGCCAAACAACGTGTCAAAAATCAGTGAACAAATAGTAAAGTTTAATTGGTAAGAACCTTGTGACATGTACACTATGGTGTACACTTTATTTTACAATTTGCCACATGACATTACCCTGTCGGACGATTTATATTTCAAACAGTTTTTGCATGCAATTAACACTTCACAACAATTCAAGTGTCAAACAACGTGTCAAAAATCAGTGTACAAATAGCAAGTTCAATCGGTAAGAATCTTGGGACCTGTACACTATGGTGTACACTTTAGTTTACACTTTGCCACGTGACATTACCCCGTTGAACAGTTTAAATTTCAAACAGTTTTTCCATCCAGTTGACACTTGACAACAATGCAAGTGTCAAACAACGTGTCAAAAATTAGTGCACAAATAGCAAAGTTCAATGGATAAGGACCTTGCTACATGTACATTATGGGGTACACTTTAGTTTACACTTCGCCACATTACATTACCCTCTTATATAGTTTAAATTTAAAACAGGTTTCGTCCAATTAACACTTGACAACAATGCAAGTGTCGAACAACGTGTCACAAATTAATGTACAAATAGCAATGTTCAATCGATAAGGATCGTGCTGCATGTACACCATGGTGTATACTTTAGTTTACACATTGCCACGTGACATTACCTTGTCGAACAGTTTAAATTTCAAACAGTTTTCCCATCCAATTGGCACTTGACAACAACTTAAGTGTCAAACAACGTGTCAAAAATTAGTATACAAATAGCAAAGTTCAATCAGTAAGAACCTTACTACATGTACACAATGATGTACACTTTAGTTTACACTTTGCACGAGACATCATCATGTTGGACAGTTTAAATTTCAGACAGTTTTTCCATCCAATTGACACTTGACAATAATGTAAGTGTCAAACAACATGTCAAAAATCAATGTTCAAATAGCAATGTTCAATCGATAAGGACCGTGCTACATGTACACTATGGTGTACACTTTAGTTTACACATTGCCACGTGACATTACCCTATTGGGCATTTTTAATTTCAAATAGTTTTCCCATTCATTTGACACTTGACAACAATACAAGTGTCAAACAACGTGTCAAAAATCAGTGTACAAATAGCAAAGTTCAATCGGTAAGAACCTTGCTATATGTACACTATGCTGTGCACTTTAGTTTGCACTTTGCATGTGACATTACCATGTTGGACAGTATAAATTTCAAATAGTTTTTCCATCCAATTGACACTTGACAACAATTCAAGTGTCAAACAACGGGTCAAAAATCTGTGTACAAATATCGAAGTTCAATCGGTAAGGACCGTGGTACATGCCCACTATGGTGTACACTTTAGTTTACACTTTACCATATGACATTACCCTGTTGGACTATTTAAATTTCAAACAATTTTTCCATCCAATTGATACTTGACAACAACGTGTCAAAAATCACTACACAAATAGAAAAGTTGAATCGGTAAGAACCTAGCGACATGTGCACTATGGTGTACACTTTAGTTTACACTTTGCAACGTGACATTACCCCGTTGGATAGTTTAAATTTCAAATAGTTTTCCCATCCAATTGACACATGAAAACAACGCAAGTGTCAAACAACGTGTCAAAAATCAGTGTACAAATAACAAAGTTCAATCGGTAAGAAACTTGCAACATGTACACAATGGTGTACACTTTAGTTTACACTTTGTCGCATGACATTACCCTGTTGGACAGTTTAAATTTCAAATAGTTTTTCCATCCAATTGACATTTGACAACAATGCAAGTATCAAACAACGTGTCAATAATCAGTGCACAAACAGTAAAGTCCAGTGGATAAGGACATTGCTACATGTACACTATGGTGTAAGCTTTAGTTTACACATTCCCACGTCACATGACCTTGCTCGATAGTTTAAATTTTAAATAGGTTTTCCATCCAATTGACACTTGACAATAATGTACGTGTCAAACAACGTGTCGAAAATCAATGTACAAATAGCAAAGTTCAATCGGTATGAAACTTGCAACATACACACTATGGCGTACACTTTAGTTTACACTATGCCAAGTGACTTTACCATGATGGACAGTTTAATTTTCAAATAGTTTTCCCATCCAATTGACACTTGACAACAATGCAAGTGTCAAACAATCTGTCAATAATCAGTGCACAAATAGCAAAGTCCATTGGGTAAGGACCTTGCTACATGTACACTACGAAGTACACTTTAGTTTACACTTTGCCACGTGACATTAACGTGCTGGACAATTTAAATTTCAAATAGTTTTTCCATCTAATTGACACTTGACAACAATGCAAGTGTCAAAAAATGTGTTGAAAATCAATGTACAAATAACAAAGTTCAATCGGTAAGAACCTTGCGACGTGTACACTATGGTGTACACTTTGGTTTACACTTTACCACGTGACATTACCCTGTTGGACGATTTAAATTTTAAGTAATTTTTCCATCCAATTAACACTTGACAACAATGTAAGTGTCAAACAACGTGTCAAAAATCAATGTAAAAATTGTAATATTCAATCGGTAAGGATCGTGCAACATGTACACTATGGTTTACACTTTAGTTTACACTTTGCCACGTGACATTACCCTATTGGACAGTTTAAATTTCAAATAGTTTTTGCATGCAATTGAAACTTGACAACAATTCAAGTTTCAAACAACGTGTCAAAAATCAATGTGTAAATAGCAAAGTTCAATCGGTAAGAACCTTGCGACATGTACACTATGGTGTACACTTTAGCTTGCACTTTGGCACGTGACATTACCCTTTTAGACGGTTTAAATTTCAAACAATTTTCCCATTCAATTGACACTTGACAATAATGCAAGTGTTAAACAACGTGTCAAAAATTAGTGTACAAATAGTAAAGTTCAATTGGTAAGGACCTTGCTACAGGTACACTATGGTGTACACATTAGTTTACGCTTTGCCACGTGACATTACCCAGTTGGATAGTTTAAATTTCAAACAGTTTTTCCATGCAATTGACACTTGACAACAATTCGAGTGTCAAACAACGTGTCAAAAATCAGTGTACAGATAGCAAAGTTCAATCGCCAAGAATCTTGCTACATGTACATTATGGTATACACTTTAGTTTACACTTTGCCACGCGTCATTATCCCATTTGACAGTTTAAATATCAAGCAAATTTCCCATTCAATTGACACTCGATAACAATGTAATTGTCAAACAACAAGTCAAAAATCAGTGTGCAAATAGCAAAGTTCAATCGGTAAGAACCTTGATACATGTACACTTCAGTTAACACTTGGCCACGGGTCATTATCCTGTTGGACAGTTTAAATTTCAAATAGATTTCCCATTCAATTGACACTTGAAAATAACGCAATTGTTAAACAACGTGTCAAAAATCAGTGTACAAATAGCAAAGTTCAATCGGTGAGAACCACACGACATGCACACTACGGTGTACACTTTAGTTTACACTTGGCCACGTGTCATTACCCTGTTGGACAATTTAAATTTCAAACAGATTTCCCATTCAATTGACACTTGACAAAAATGCAATTGTCAAACAACGTGTCAAAAATCAGTGTACAAACAGCGAAGTTCAATCGGTAAGAACCTTGCGACATGTACACTATGGTGTAAACTTTTGTTTATGCTTTGCCACGTGTCATTACCCTATTGGATAGCTGAAATTTCAAATAATTTTACCATCCAGTTGACACTTGACAACAGTGCAAGTGTCAAACAACGTGTCAAAAATCAATGTACAAACAGGAAAGTTCAATCGGTACAGACCTTGCTACATGTACACTATGATGTAAACTCTAGTTTACACTTTGCAACGAGACATTACCCTGTTGGACAATTTAAATTTCTAACACTTTTCCCATTCAATTGACACTTGAAAATAATGCAATTGTCAAACAACATGTCAAAAATCAGTGTGCAAATAGCAAAGTTCAAGCGGTGAGAACCTTGCGACATGTACACTATGGTGTACACTTCAATTTACACTTGGCCACGTATCATTACCCTGTTGGCTAGTTTAAATTTCATATAGACTTCCATTCAATTGAAACTTAACAACAATGCAATTGCCAAAAAACGTGTCAAAAATTAGTGTGCAAATAGCGAAGTTCAATCGGTAAGAACCTTGTGCATGTACACTATGGTGTACACTTTAATTTACACTTGACCACGTGTCATAACCCTATTGGACAGTTTAAATTTCAAACAAATTTCCCATCCAATTGACACTTGACAACAACAAAATTGTCAAACAATGTGTAAAAAATCACTGTACAAATAGCGAAGTTCAATCAGTAAGAACTTTGCGACATGTATACTATGGTGTACACTTTTGTTTACACTTTGCCACGTGTCATTACCCTGTTGGACTGTTGAAATTTAATATAGTTTTACCATCCAGTTGACACTTGACAACAGTGCAAGTGTCAAACAACGTGTCAAAAATCAGTGTGCAAATAGCAAAGTTCAATATGTAAGAACCTTTGACATGTACACTATGGTGAACACTTTAGTTTACACTTTGGCACGTGTCATTATCCTGTTGGATAGTTTAACTTTCAAAAACTTTTCTCATCCAGTTGACACTTCATAACAATGCAGGTGTCGAACAACATGCAAAAAATCAGTTTACAAATAGCAAAGTCCAATCGGTAAGAACCTTGCAACATGTACACTATGGCGTACACTTTAGTTTACACTTTGCCACGTGACATTACCCTGTTGGACAGTTTAAATTTCAAACAGTTTTCCCATCCAATTGACACTTGACCACAATGCAAGTGTCAAAGAACGTGTCAAAAATTAGTGTACGAAAAGTAAAGTTCAATCGAAAAGAACCTTTGACATGTACACTATGGTGTACACTTTAGTTTACACTTTGCCACATGTCATTACCCTGTTGGATAGTTTAAATTTCCAATAGTTTTCCCAACCAATTGACACTCATCAACAATGTGAGTGTCAAACATCGTGTTAAAAATCAGTGTCCGAATAGCAAAGTTCAATCGGTAAGAACCTTGCGGCATGTACACTTTTGTTTACACTTTACCACGTGTCATTATCCAGTTGACACTTGACAATGATGCAAGTGTCAAAGTACGTGTCAAAAATCTGTGTACGAATAGCAAAGTTCAATCGGTAACGACCGTGGTACATCCCCACTATGGTGTACACTTTAATTTACACTTTTCCACGTGACATTAACATGCTAGACTGTTTAAATTTCAAACAGTTTTTCCTTCCAATTGACACTTAACAACAATGCAAGTGTCAAACAACGTGTCAAAAATCAGTGTACAAATAGCAAAGTTCAATCGGTAAGGACCGTGGTACATGTACACTATGGTGTACACTTTAGTTTACACCTTACCACGTGACATTACCCTATTGGACAGTTTAAATTTCAAACAGATTTCCCATCCAATTGAGACTTGAAGACAATGCACGTGTCAAACAACGTGTCAAAAATCAGTGAACAAATAACGAAGTTTAATCGATAAGAACCATGCGACACGTACACTATGGTAAACACTTTAGTTTACACTTTGCCATGTGACAATACCCTGTCGGACGATTTAAATTTCAAACAGTTTTCGCATGCAATTGACACTTGACAACAATTCAAGTGTCAAACAACGTGTTAAAAACCAGTGTACAAATAGCAAGTTCAATCGGTAAGAATCTTAGGACATGTACACTATGGTGTACACTTTAGTTTACACTTTGCCACGTGAATTACCCTATTGTACATAATAAATTTCAAATAATTTTCCCATCCAATTGACACTTGACAACAATACAAGTGTCAAACAATGTGTTAAAAATCATTGTAAAAATAGCAAAGTTCAATCAGTAAGATCCTTGCTTCATGTACACTATGGTATACACTTTAGTTTACACTTTACCATGTGACATATCCCTGCTGTCAGTTTAAATTTCAAACAGTTTCCCCATCCAATTGACACTTGACAACAATGCAAGTGTCAAACGTGTCAAAAATCATTGTACAAATAGCAAAGTTCAATCTGTAAGAACCTTGCTTCATGTACACTATGGTGCAAACTTTAGTTTACACTTTGCCATGTGACATAGCCCTGTTGGACAGTTTAAATTTCAAATAGTTTTCCCATCCAATTGACACTTGATAACAATGCAAGTATCAAACAATGTGTCGAAAATCAGCGTACAAATAGCGAAGTTCAATCGATCCGGACCTTGCAATGTGTACACTATGGTGTACACTTTAGTTTACACTTTGCCATGCAACATTTCCCTGTTGGACAATTTAAATTTCAAAGAGTTTTTCCATCTAATTGACACATGACAACAATGCAAGTATCAAACAACGTGTCAAAAATTAGTATACAAATAGCAAGTTCATTCGGTTAAAACCTTGCTACATGTACACTATGGTGTACACTTTAGTTTACCCTTTGTCATGTGACATTACACTGTTGGACATTTTAAATTTCAAAAACTTTTCCCATCTAATTGACACTCGACAACAATGCAAGGGTCAAACAACGTGTCAAAAATTTGTGTACAAATAGCAAAGTTCAATCATTAAGAACCTTTCTACATGTACACTATGGTGTGCCCTTTAGTTTACACTTTGCCACGTAATTTTACACTATTGGACAGTTTAAATATAAAACAATTTTCCCATCAAATTGACACTTGACAATAATGCAACGATCAAACAACATGTCGAAAATCTGTGTACAAATAGTAAAGTTCAATCGGTAAGGACATTGGTCCGTGTACACTATGGTGTACACTTTACTTTACACTTTACCACGTGACATTATCCTGTTGGACAATTTAAATTTCAAACAGTTTTCCCATCCAATTGACACTTGACAACAATGCAAGTGTCAAACAACGTGTCAAAAATCAGTGTACAAATAGAAAAGTCAATCGGTGAGAACCTTGCAATATGTACACCATGGTGTATACTTTAGCTTATACTTTGCCACGTGACATTACCCTGTTGGATAGTTTAAATTTCAAACAGTTTCCCCATCCAATTTACACTTGACTACAATACAAGTCTCGAACAAAGTGTCAAAAATCAGTGTACAAACATCAAAGTTCGATCGGTAAGAACCTTGCTACACGTACACTATGGTGCACACTTTAGTTTTCTCTTTGCCACGTGACATTACCCTGTTCGACAGTTTGAATTTCGGACAGTTTTTCCATCTAATTGACACTTAACAACAATGCAAGTGTCAAACAACGTGTCAAAAATCAGTGTACAAATATCAAAATTCAATCGGTAAGAACCTTGCCACATGTACACCATGGTGTACACTTTAGTTTACAATTTGCCACGTGACAATACTCTATTGGACAGTTAAAATTTCAAAAAATCTTCCCATCCAATTGACACTTGACAACAATGTAAGTGTCGAACAACGTGTCAAAAATCAGTGTACAAATAGCAATGTTAAATTGCTACAAACCTTGCTACATGTGTACCATGGTGTACACTTTAGTTTACAATTTGCCACGTGACATTACCCTGCTGCACAGTTTAAATTTCAAACATTTTTCCCATCCAGTTGACACTTGACAACAATGTAAGTGTCAAACAACGTGTAAAAAATCAATGTCCAAATAGCAACGTTCAATCAATAAGGACCATGCTACATGTACACTATGGTGTACACTTTAGTTTGCAGATTGCATGTGACATTACCCTATTGGACAGTTTAAGTTTCAAACAGTTTTTTCATCCAATTGACACTGGACAACAACGCAAGTGTCAAACAACATGTCAAAAATCAGTGTACAAATAGCAAAGTTCAATCGATACGAACCTCACTACATGTACACCGTAGTGTACAATTTAGTTTACAATTTGTCACGAGACATTACCCTATTGGATAGTTTAAATTCTAAAAAATTTTCCCATCTAATTGACACTTGACAACAATATAAGTGTCAAACAATGTGTCAAAAATTAATGTACAAATAGCAAAGTTCAATCAGTAAGAAACTTGCAACATCTACACTATGGTGTACACTTTAGTTTACACTTTGCCACATGACATTACCCTATTGGAAAGTTTAAATTTCAAACAATTTTCCCATCCAATTGACACTTGACAATAATGCAAGTGTCGAACAACATGTCAATAATCAGTGCACAAATAGCAAGGTCCAATGGATAAGGACCCTGCTACATGTACACTATGGCGTACACTTTAGATTACGCTTTGCCACTTCACCTTACCCTGATGGGCATTTAAATTTCAAACTATTTTTCCATCCAATTGATACTTGACAGCAATGCAAGTGTCAAACAATGTGTCGAAAATCATTGTACAAATAGCAAAGTTCGATCGGTAAGAAATATGCAACATGAACACTATGGTGTAGACTTTAATTTACAGTTTGCGACGTGCCATTACCCTATTGGATGATTTAAATTTGAAACAATTTTTCTATCCAATTGACACTTGACAACAATGCAAGTGTCAAATAACATGTCGAAAATCAATGTACAAATAGCAACGTTCAATCGATAAGGACCATGCTACATGTACACTATGGTCTACACTTCAGTTTACACATTGCTACGTGATATTACCCTTTCAGACATTTTAAATTTTAAACAGTTTTCCCATCCAAATGACACTTGACTACAATGCAAGTGTCAAACAACGTGTCAAAAATCAGTGTACAATTAGCAAAGTTCAATTGGTAAGAACCTTGCTACATTTAACCTATGGTGTACACTTCAGTTTACACTTTGCACGTGACATTATCCTGCTGGACAGTTTAAATTTAAACTGGTTTTCTATCCAATTGACACTTGACAATAATGCAAGTGTCAAACAACGTGATAAAAAATCAGTATACAAATAACAAAGTTCAATCGGTAGAACCTTGCTAAATGTGCACCATGGTGTACACTTTAGTTTACAATTTACCGTGTGACATTGCCCTGTTGGACAGTTTTAGTTTCAAATAGTTTTCCCATCCAATCGACACTTGACAACAATGCAAGTGTCAAATAACATGTCAAAAATCAGTGTACAAATAGCAAAGTTCAATCGGTAAGAAACTTGTAACATGCACACAACTTGTAACACGCACACTATGGTGTACACTTTACCACGTGACATTACCATGTTGGACAATTTAAATTTCAAGCAGTTTTCCGTCCAATAGACACTTGACCTCAACGCAATTATCAAACAACGTGTCAAAAAGTAATGTATAAATAGCAATGTTAAATCGATAAGGAAAATCGTGCTACATGTACACTATGATTTACACTTTAGTTTGCACTTTGTTACGCAACATTACCCTGTTGAATAGTTTAAATTTCAAACAGTTTTCGCATGCAATTGACACTTGACAACAATTCAAGTGTCAAGCAACATGTCAAAAATTAGAGTACAAATAGCAAAGTTCAATGGGTAAGAACCTCGCGACATGCACACTATAGTGTACACTTTAGTTTATACTTTGCCACGTGACATTACCCTGTTGGACAATTTAAATTTCAAGCAATTTTTACATCCAATTGACAATTGACAATAATGCAAGTGTCGAACAACGTGTCAAAAATCAAATAAAAATAGCAATATTCAATCTGTAAGGTCCATGCAACAAGTACACTATGGTTTACACTTTAGTTTACCCTTTGCCACGTGATATAACCCAGTTGGATAGTTTAAATTTCAAACAGTTTTTGCCTGTAATTGACACTTGGACAACAGTTCAAGTGTCAAACAACGTGTTAAAAATCAGTGTTCAAATAGTAAAGTTCAATCGGTAAGAACCTTACGACATGTAAACTATGGTGTACACTTTAGCTTGCAATTTTCCACGTGATATTACCCTATTAGACGTTTAAATTTCAAATAGTTTTCCCATCTGATTAGCACTTGACAATAATGCACGTGCAGAACAACGTGTCAAAAATTAGTGTACAAATAACAAAGTTCAATTGGAAAGAACCTCCGACATGTACACTATGGTGTACAAATAGCAAAGTTCACTTAGTAAGAACCTTGCTACATGTACACCATGGTGTACACTTTAGTTTACAATTTGCCACGTGACATTACCCTGCTGGACAGTTTAAATTTCAAACAGTTTTTCCATCCAATTGACACTTGACAACAATGCAAGTGTCAAACAACAAAAGTTTAAATTTCAAACAGTTTTTCCATCCAATTGACACTTGACAACAATGCAAGTGTCAAACAACGTGTCAAAAATCAATGGACAAATAGCAATGTTCAATCAATAGTGACCCTGCTACATGTACACTATGGTGTACACTTTAGTTTACACATTGCATGTGACATTACCCTATTGGATAGTTTAAATTTCAAACAGTTTTTCCATCCAATTAGCACTTGACAACAACGCAAGTGTCAAACAACATGTCAAAAATCAGTGTACAAATAGCAAAGTTCAATCAGTAAGAACCTCGCTACATGTACACCATGGTGTACAATTTAGTTTACAATTTGTCACGTAACATTACCCTATTGGATAGTTTAAATTTTAAACATTTTCCCATCTAATTGACACTTGACAACAATGCAAGTGTCAAACAATGAGTCAAAAATCAGTGTACAAATAGCAAAGTTCAATCGGTAAGAAACTTGCAACATGTATACTATGGTGTACACTTTAGTTTACACTTTGCCACGTGACATTACCCTATTGGAAAGTTTAAATTTCAAATAGTTTTCCCATCCAATTGACACTTGACAACAATGCAAGTGTCGAACAACGTGTCAATAATCAGTGCACAAATAGCAAAGTCCAATGGATAAGGACCTTGCTACATGTACACTATGGCGTACACTTTAGTTTAAACTTTGCACGTCATAGTACCCTGTTGGATAGTTTAGATTTCATACAGTTTTTCCATCCAATTGACACTTGACAACAATGCAAGTGTCAAACAACGTGTCGAAAATCAATGTACAAATAACAAAGTTCAATCGGTAAGAAACTTGCAACATGCACACTATGTTTTACACTTTAATTTACATTTTGCCACGTGACTTTACCATGATGGACAGTTTAAATTTCAAATAGTTTTCCCATCCAATTGACCCTTGACAATAATACAAGTGTCAAACAACGTGTCAATAATCAGTGCACAAATAGCAAAGTCCAATGGAAAAGGACCTTGTAACATGTACACTATGGCGTACACTTTAGATTACACTTTGCCACGTCACATTACCCTGTTGGGCAATTTAAATTTCAAATAGTTTTTTCATCAAATTGACACTTGACAACAATACAAGTGTCAAACAATGTGTTAAAATCAATGTACAAATAGCAAAGTTCGATCGGTAAGAAACATGCAACATGCACACTATGGTGTACACTTTAATTTACACTTTACCATGTGCTATTACCCTGTTGGACGATTTAAATTTGAAACAATTTTTCCATCTAATTGACACTTGAAAACAATGCAAGTGTCAAATAATGTACAAATAGCAACGTTCAATCGATAAGGACCATACTACATGTACACTATGGTCTACACTTTAGTTTACACATTGCCATGTGACATTACGCTTTTGGACATTTTAAATTTCAAACAGTTTTCCCATACAACTGACACTTGACTACAATGCAAGTGTCAAACAACGCATCAAAAATCAATGTACAAATAGCAAAGTTCAATCGGTAAGAACCTTGCTACATGTACACTATAGTGTACACTTTAGTTTACACTCTGCACGTGACATTACCCTCTTGGACAATTTAAATTTAAACTGATTTTCCATCCAATTGACACTTGACAATAATGCAATTGTCAAACAACATGTCAAAAAATCGGTATACAAATAACAAAGTTCAATTGGTAAGAACCTTGCTAAATGTGCACCATGGTATGTACTTTAGTTCACAATTTACCACGTGACATTACCCTGTTAGACAGTTTTAATTTAAAATAGTTTTCCCATCCAATTGACACTTGACAACAATGCAAATGTCAAATAACGTGGCAAAAAGTAATGTACAAATAGCAAAGTTCAATCGGTAAGAAACTTGCAACATGCACACTATGGTGTACACTTTAGTTTACACTTTGCCACATGACATTACCCTGTTGGACGATTTAAATTTCAAGTAGTTTTTCCATCCAATAGACACTTGACCACAATGCAAGTGTCAAACAACGTGTCAAAAAGTAATGTACATAGAGCAATGTTCAATCGATAAGGACCGTGCTACATGTACACTATGGTTTACACTTTAGTTTGCACTTTGCTACGTAACATTACCCTGTTGGACAGTTTAAATTTCAAATAGTTTTTCCATGCAATTGACACTTGACAACAATTCAAGTATCAAACAACCTGTCAAAAATCAATGCACAAATAGCAAAGTTCAATCAGTAAGAACCTTGCAACATGTATACTATGGTGTACACTTTTATTTACACTTTGCCACGTGACATTACCCTATTGGACAGTTTAAATTTCAAACAGTTTTCCCATCCAACTAACACTTGACAACAATGCAAATGTCAAACAATGTGTCAAAAATCAGAGTACAAACAGTAAAGTTCAATCGGTAAGAACCTCGCAACATGCACACTATGGTGCACACTTTAGTTTACACTTTGCCACGTGACATTACCCTGTTGGACAGTTTAAATTTCAAACAGTTTCCCCATCCAATTGACACTTGACAACAATGCACGTGTCAAACAATGTGTCAAAAATCAGTGAAAAATCGCAAAGTTCAATTGGTAAGAATCTTGCGACATGTACACTATGGTTTATACTTTAGTTTATCCTTTGCCACGTAACATTACCCTGTTGGATAGTTTAAATTTCAAACAATTTTTTCCTGCAATTGATACTTGGACAACAATTCAAGTGTCAAACGACGTGTCAAAAATTAGTGTTCAAATAGCAAAGTTCAATCGATAAGAACCTTGCAACATGTATACTATGGTGTACATTTTAGCTTGCACTTTGCCACGTGATATTACCCTATTAGACAGTTTAAATTTCAAACAGTTTTTCCATCCAATTGACACTTGACAATAATGCACGTGTTCAAAAATCAGTGTACAAATAACAAAGTTCAATCGGAAAGAACCTCGTGATACATACACTATGGTATACAAATAGTAAAGTTCAATCAGTAAGAACCTTGCTACATGTACACCATGGTGTACACTTTAGTTTACAATTTGCCACGTGACATTACGCTGTTGGACAGTTTAAATTCCAAGCAGTTTTCCCATCCAATTGACACTTGACAACAATGCAAGTGTCAAATAACATGTCAAAAATCAGTGTACAAATAGTAATTTTCAATTGGTAAGAAATTTGCAACATGTACACTATGGTGTACACTTTAGTTTACACTTGACCACGTGACATTACCCTATTGGACAGTTTAAATATCAAATGGTTTTCCCATCGAATTGACACTTGACAACAATGCAAGTGTCAAACAATGTGTCGAAAATCAATGCACAAATAACAAAGTTTAATGGATAAGGACCTTGCTACATGTACACAGATTTTTGACACGTTTGACCCTTGCATTGTTGTCGAGTGTCAATTGGATGGGAAAACATTTTGAAATTTAAACTGTCCAATAGTGTAATGTTATGTGATAAAGTGTAAACTAAAGTGTACACCATAATGTACATGTAGCGATGTTCTTACTGATTGAGCTTTACAATTTGTACACTGATTTTTAGCAAGTTATTTGACACTTATATTGTTGTCAAGTGTCAATTGGATGGGAAAACTATTTGAAATGTAAATTATCCAACAGGGTAATATCACGTAGTAAACTTTAAACTAAAGTGTACACCATAGCTTACATGTAGCATGGTTCTTACCGATTGAACTTTGCTATTTGTACACTAGTTTTTGACACGTTATTTGACACTTGCATTGTTGTCAAGTGTCAATTGGATAGGAATAGTGTTTGAAATTTAAACTTTCCAACAAGGTAATATCACGTGGCAAATTATAAACTAAAGTGTACATCATGGTGTACATATTGTAAGGCTCTTACCGATTGAATTTTGTTATTTGTACACTAATTTTTGACACGTTGTTTGACACTTGCATTGTTGTGAAGTGTCAATTGGATGGGAAAAGTGTTTGAAATTAAAACTATCCAACAAGGTAATGTCACGTGGCAAGGTGTAAACTAAAGTGTACATGTAGCAAGGTTGATACCATTTGAACTTTCCTATTTGTACACTAATTTTTGACACGTTGTTTGACACTTGCATTGTTTTTAAGTGTCAATTAGATGGGAGACCTATTTGAAATTTAAACTGTCCAACAGGGTAATGTCACGTGACAATGTGTAAACTAAAGTATACACCATAGTGTACATGCCGCAAGGTTCTTGCCGATTGTACGCTAATTTTTGGCACGTTTTTTGACACTTTTATTGTCAAGTGTAGATTGGATGGGAATATTGCTTCAAATTGAAACTGTTCAATAGGGTAATGTCACGTGGCAAAGTGTAAACTAAAGTGTACATGTCGCAAGGTTCTTATCGATTGAACTTTGCTATTTGTACATTGATTTTGGACACATTGTTTGACACTTGTATTGTTGTCAAGTGTCAATTAGATGGGATAATTGTTTGAAATTTATACTGTCCAACAGGGTAATGTCACGTGGTAAAGTGTAAGCTAAAGTGTACACCACAGTGTACATGTCCCAAGATTCTTACCGATTGAACTTGCTATTTGTACACTAATTTTTGACACCTTGTTTGACACTTGAATTGTTGTCAAGTGTCAATTGCATGCGAAAACTGTTTGAAATTTAAATCGTCCGACAGGGTAATGTCACGTGGCAAAGTGTAAATAAGGTGTACACCATAGTGTACATGTCGCATGGTTCTTACCGATTAAACTTTGCTATTTGTTCACTGATTTTTGACACGTTGTTTGACACGTGCATTATCTTCAAGTGTCAATTGGATGGGAAAACTGTTTGAAATTTAAACTGTCCAATAGGGCAATGTCACGTGACAAAGTGTAAACTAAAGTGTACACCATAGTGTGCATGTACCACGGCCCTTTCCGATTGAACTTTGCTATTTGTACACTGATTTTTGACACGTTGTTTGACACTTGCATTGTTGTTAAGTGTCAATTGGATGGAAAAATTATTCGAAATTTAAACATTCCAACAGGTTAATGTCACATGAAAAAGTATAAATTAAAGTGTTGACCATAGTGGGGATGTATCACGGTCCTTACCGATTGAACTTTGCTATTCATACACAGATTTTTGACACGTACTTTGACACTTGCATTGTTGTCAAGTGTCAATTGGATGGAAAAATTGTTTGAAATTTAAATTGTCCAACAGGGTAATGTCATGTGGTAAAGTGTAAACAAAAGTCCCCACCATAGTGTACATGCAGCAACGTCCTTACCGATTAAACTTTACTATTTGTACACAGATTTTTGACACGTTGTTTGACACTTGCATTGTTGTCAAGTGTCAATTGGATGGGAAAACTATTTGAAATTTAAACTGTTTGACAGAGTAATGTCACGTGGCACAGTGTAAACTAAAGGGTACACCACAGTGTACATGTAGCAAGGTTCTTACCGATTGAACTTTGCTTTTTGTACATGGATTTTTGACACGTTTGACCCTTGCGTTGTTGTCAAGTGTCAATTTGATGGGAAAACATTTTGAAATTTATACTGTCCAACAGTGTAACGTCATGTGACAAAGTGTAGACAATAATGTACATGTAGTAAGGTTCTTACTAATTGAACTTTGCTATTCGTACATCGATTTTTGACACGTTGTTTGACACTCACATTGTTGTCGAGTGTCAATTTGATGGGAAAACTATTGGCAATTTAAACTCTCCAACAGGGTAATTACACGTGGCAAAGTGTAAACTAAAGTGATCACCATAGTGTACATGTAGTAAGGTTCTTGCCGATTGAACTTTACTATTTGTACACTGATTTTTGACATGTTGTTTGACACTTGCATTGTTGTCAAGTGTCAATTAGATGGATGTCCAATAGGGTAATGACACGTGGCAAACCATAAACTAAAGTGTACACCATCGTGTTCATGCGCAAGGTTCTTACCAATTGAATTTTGCTATTTGTACCCTAATTTTTGATATATTGTTTGACACTAGCATTCTTTTCAAGTGTCAAATGGATGAAAAAGCTTATTGAAATTTCAACAGTCCAATAGGGTAATGACACGTGGTAAAGTGTAAACAAAAATGTACACCATAGTGTACATGTCGCAAGGTTCTTACCGATTGAACTTTGCTATTCGTACACTAATTTTTGACATGTTGTTTAACACTCACATTCTTGTCGAGTGTCAATTGGATGGGAAAACTATTGGCAATTTAAACTATCCAATAGGGTAATAACACGTGGCAAAGTGTAAATTAAAGTGATCACCATAGTGTACATGTCACAAGGCTCTTATCGATTGAAATTTTCTATTTGTAAACTAATTTTTGACGTCTTATTTGACACTTGCATTATTTTTAAGTGTCAACTGAATAATGACACATGGCAAAGTGCAAATAAAAGAGTACATGTCACAAGGTTCTTACCGATTGAACTTTGCTATTCTTACACTGATTTTTGATACGTTGTTTGACACTCACATTGTTGTCGAGTGTCAATTGGATGAGAAAACTATTGAAAATTTAAACTTTCCAATAGGGTAATGACACGTGGCAAAGTATAAACTAAAGTGTACACCATAGTGTACATGTCAAAGGTTCTTACCTGTGACGCCCCGAACTTATGTTTCGAGTGTCACGTACTAAACATAATAGCTTCTACCTTTGGTACATGTAAATACTCTTAAATAAAAGTATTACATGTTAAAAACTTATTTTAAACTTGGTAAAATGTCCCTCATAAATTTTAATGGCCCGCAGAAGCGCATATCAACAAGAAATTATACTTTACATATACGGACTCTGCACTGCCACGGTTAGTTGGGGCAGGAAGTTCGACTATTTTTATAAAATTCATCCCAACTCCATTTTCTATGAAATTTACGAAATTAGAAAGATATTTTCAAGTAGTTTTCTAGGCTAAAATATAAAAAATTCCTAAGATCATATAATATGGGCGTTTTACTGAAAACAGTGAGGTATTGCACAGAAATTTCAGATTTGACCCAAAAACTGTCCCGTTTCTACCTTTTTATCATTTGCAAGGGAAACTAAAAACAAAAAAATGTCTCTTAACATAACATGATAGATATAATTACATAATTTACTTCCAATATCATATTACATCGTGTCTTATACATGTTTTTATATAATAACAAAAGCAAAACATATGGAAAGCAGTCAAATAAAACATACAAAACAGAAACTTCGATGTAAAATAATGTTGTCCTTGATCCATCATCAATTTTGCTGACTGACTTCCACTAACTCCACAATTATGAATCTGAGAATTTAGTATAGAACACTATGAGTATAAAGAATACTCAGTAAGATACCATGCTTGGATTTTATCATGTTAATACTACACAAAAGAATGCAATCAAACACATACTTGCACATTCCGGCTTGCCGGTAGCCGTCGGACTTGTCCTAAGGTATAAATAGATATCTAACTTTGTGGACTTGTCCACCACATTCATATTATGGTTTTTCATGCATAGCTTAAGCATAAATATTACCATGAAATCATACCACTTAAGCATAGAAAGTATCTTACAATAAAACTTGAAGAAATCTTGGTTGAAAATGAATTGAGAAACGTTAGGCTGGTCCTCTTCTTCCCTCACGTTTTTTGCCCTTTTTTAAATAAGTGATAAGTTGTTTTTCATGCAAGGGAAATAAAGGGCAGCAACACATCTATTTATAGGTGAGAAAAATGATTAAGTTTGGGTGACTCTTCAAGAAATTCAACATGTGTAGGCTGCATGGTTTCATTTTCTTAAATCCAAAACACCTCATGCATTAGTTAGCCACCTCATGCTTAAATTAAAACTCCTCATGCATATATGTTTCATCAATTTTTGGCCAAGTTGGAGAAACAATGTTTAACTTTAGTAATTAGGTGTAAAATGGACATTTATCCCAAACCCCTAATTAACAAATTATTTGGAAAAACTTTTAATAAATCAACCAATGCAAAATTTGGCAACCATAAATAATTTTTTGGTCATACTAAATTTTGAAAAGTTAAATTGCTATTCTAAAAATTAAATCAGCACAAAATTCGGAGTATTACATTATCGATTAAACTTTGCCATTTGTACATTGATTTTTGACACGTTATTTGACACTTGCATTGTTTTCAAGGGTCGATTGGATGGGAAAACTATTTGAAATTTAAACTGTCGAACAGGGTAATATCACGTGGTAAAGTGTAAACTAAAGTGCACAAGTAGCAAGGTTCATATCTTTTAAACTTTGCTATTTGTACACAGATTTTTAACATGTTGTTTGACACTTGCATTGTTGTCAAGTGTCAATTGGATGGAAAAACTGTTTGAAATTTAAACTGTCCAACAGGGTAATGTCACGTGGCAAAGTGTAAACTAACGTGTATGCCGTAGTGTACATGTTGCAAGGTTCTTACCGATTGGGCTTTGGCATTTGTACACTGATTTTGACATGTTGTTTGACACTTGCATTTTTGTGAAGTGTCAATTGGATGGGAAAAGTGTTTGAAATTTAAACTGTCCAACAGGGTAATATCATGTGGCAAAGTGTAAACTAAAGTGTACATGTAGCAAGGTTCATACCGTTTGAACTTTACTATTTGTACACTAATTTTTTACATGGTGTTTGAAACTTACATTCTTGTCGAGTTTCAATTAGATGGGAAACCTACTTGAAATTTAAACTGACCATCAGGGTAATGTCACGTGACAATGTGTAAACAAAAGTGTACACCATAGTGTACATACCGCAAGGTTCTTGCCGATTGTACGCTGATTTTTGACACATTGTTTGACACTTGCATTGTTGTCAAGTGTAAATTGGATGGGAATATTGTTTCAAATTTAAACTGTCCAATAGGGTAATGTCACGTGGCAAAGTGTAAACTAAAGTGTACATGTCGCAAGGTTCTTATCGATTGAACTTTATTATTTGTACATTGATTTTTGACACGTTGTTTGACACTTGCATTGTTGTCAAGTGTCAATTGGAAGGGAAAATTGTTTGAAATTTATACTTTCCAATAGGGTAATGTCATGTGGCAAAGTGTAAACTAAAGTGCATACCATTGTTTTCATGTAACAAGGTTCATACCGATTGAACTTTGCTATTTGTGCAATAATTTTTGACACATTGTTTGACACTTGCATTGTTGTCAAGTGTCAACTGGATAATGACACGTGGCAAAGTGTAAACAAAAGTTTACGTGTCGCAAGCTTCTTACCGATTGAACTTTGCTATTCGGACACTAATTTTTAACACGTTGTTTGACACTCACATTGTTGATGAGTGTCAATTGGATGGGAGAACTATTGGAAATTTAAACTATCCAACAAGGTAATGACGCGTGGCAAAGTGTAAACCAAAGTGTACACCGCAGTGTACATGTCAAAAGTTCTTTCCGATTGAACTTTGCTATTCGTACACTGATTTTTGACACGTTGTTTGACACTTGCATTGTGGTCAAGTGTCAATTGGATGGGAAAACTATTTGAAATTTAAACTGTCCAATAGTGCAATGTCATGTGGCAAAGTGTAAACTAAAGTGTACGCCATAGTGTACATTTCAAAGTGAGTTTCATTATAAATGTTTTATTGACCACTACTAGGGCACCGAGGCATGTGAGGCATGCTTATGTGATATGTTTGGCATTGCGGGTGTTACTTCCTGGGTGATTGCAAAGGTAGATAGGGGATGGACCTTTGGTGATCACGGGAGGGCGGACCACTCGACTGTGCCCTTGTGATATTATAATTATTGGCGCTGTCGGGTGGGAGACTTCTTGGGTGATCATAGGGGTAGTCAGGGGATGAGCCTCTAGTGGTCACGAGAGGATGGTCCACTTGTCGGTGTCGATTTCATACTGGCCATTTGATTATTGATATTGATATTATGCAGAGCTCAATTCGGTGCATAGTAGGTGGGTCAAGGGCCCAATGAAATGAAAGATTTCAAGTGAAATGATTTCTAGTCGACTTTGACGAATATTGAAATATGATACTTTTTATCGTGATATCTAAAGTAAATGGTATGGTGTCATATGTCGTTATTACTCATGTTTCGGACATGCATGATTTTGCTTACTAAGCATTGGCTTATGTAGTTCTAGCATTGTAGGTGAACATGGAACTACATAGAAAGCATGGCTAGCTGTGGAGCTCCTACAGGATTCCAGAGTTCGATGTACATGGATGACGACCTGTAGGGTTATGTTTTAGGCTGCCATCTGTTGGGTTATATTTTAGAATCCTATGTAGTGTACTTTTGAAATGGCCTGTAAACATGTTTATAAGCTCAGAACATATATATGTTGGATTATCACAATATGATTTTGGGTTTTAATATGTTATATGATCGTGTCACAGGGGATTAGAAGTTAACAAACTCAATATATATATATATATATAAGTAAAATTCTATATCTAGGTTGTGTATAGATATTAATGTTAATTTGGGGGCATGACAGAGAGAGTGGTATCAGAGCGAGGTTATAATTCTGTAGACTGTCCATGTACATGATCTCGGAATATGAAAGAGCATAGCTATGCCAGTAAGTTTTATTTTTTGCATTATTTTTTTTTGCATATTTCATGATTGATATTGGCCAACCTTTATTTGCAGCCATGGTGAGAACCAGAGATGCTAGTAGTAGTAGAGCTAGAACTCCGGGGCAAGAGGCATCTGTTCAAGATGACAGTTGGGATGTTGTTATTGATAGACTTACAGAATTAGTTGAGCGCCAATCTCAACAAATTCAACAATTAATACAACAAAGAGAAAGGGGAGAACAACAAAGGGCTGAATTCTTACAATCACAGCAAAGGGCTGAACATATTGAGACAGTTGGAGAAAGATTTAGAAAACTAAACCCTCCAATATTTGAGGATGCATTAGATCCAACTGCAGCAGAGGATTGGTTGAGAACTTTAGATAATATGTTCAAGTATACGAGAGTCTCAGAAGTAGAAAAAGTGGTTTGTGCATCCTTTATGCTACGAGGTAGTGCTGGACATTGGTGGGATACGATGAGTAGCATTGAAGATGTAAATGCCATGACTTGGGAGAGATTTAAAGAGTTATTTCGTAATAAATATTTTACAGCTCCTGTTCGAGCCATAAAGATGAATGAATTTATACAGTTAAGGCAAGGAGGGATGACAGTGGGAGAGTATATTCGTAAGTTTGAACAACTATCCAGGTTTGCTACCCACATGGTTAATACTGAGGTACTAAAGGTAGAAAGATTTCTTAAGGAGCTAAGACCAGAACTATATAGAGATGTAAGCATGGCAGGAATCCTAGATGTTTCATATTCTCAAATTGAGGAGAGAGCCTTAGTTGCAGAACAAGCCGAACAAAGGATTAGCCGTGCTCAAGAGGCTCGTCGACAGTTTAGGCAAGGTCAAGGACAACATTGGCCTAGAAACGATAAGAAAATGTCTTTCCAAGGACAAAATCAGAAGTCTAAGTTTCAACCGAGATAAGGACAACAACATTGGGATCAGGGCAAACGTCCAAGGATAGATCAAGGAAAAGCCTCAACAACTTAACCATCTTGTCCCAAATGTGGTGGACAGCATACTGGAGTATGTCCTATAGAGACTAGAACATGTTATGTTTGTGGAAAGATGGGACATCTTGCTAGAGCATGCCCAGGTAATCCAAACCCTATGGAGCAAAAGAAAGTGCCAGCTAGGGTGTTTACTATTACCAGATCTGATGCTGAGACAAATCCATCCGTGGCATCACAGCACTAGTACTATTTGATTCTGGAGCCACATATTCATTTGTGTCTACTGAGTATGTGAGGAGGTTGGGTAGGACACCTGATATACAAGAGGTTAGTTATAGTGTAACTATTCCATCTGGAGATGTACAACAAACCAATCTAATTGTAAGAGCATGTGCGATCCTCATAGAAAATCGAGAGCTCTATGCAGATTTAAATTGTGTTAGAAATGAAAGATTATGATATAATTTTGGGTATGGATTGGTTGTCAAAATATCAAGCTACTATAGACTGTATGAGGAAGTCAGTAACCTTTCAACCTTTGGGAAATGAGCCATTTACATTCATTGGGATCGAAAAAGATTTTAGAGTCCCAACCATATCGATATTGAAAGCACAAAGGTTACTAGATAGTGGGTGTGCAGGGTATTTGGTTAGTGTTAATGCTATTGAAGCACAACACAATCCGAATCTTAGTGATGTGCCAGTGGCACAAGAATTTTCAGAGGTATTTCTTGATGATTTACATGGGGTACCACCAGATCGTGAGATAGAGTTTGTAATTGATTTAATTCCAGGAACATCTCCAATTTCCAAGGCTCCATATAGAATGGCCCCAACTGAACTAAAAGAGTTGAAGTTACAATTACAAGAGTTGTTAGATAAAGGTTTTATTAGACCTAGCTTTTCACCATGGGGTGCACCAATATTCTTTGTTCGTAAAAAGGATGGTACTATGAGGCTGTGCATCAATTATCGAGAGTTGAATAAGGTGACAATTAAAAATAAATACCCATTATCGAGAATTGATGATTTGTTTGATCAACTTCAGGGTGCATCTGTATTTTCGAAGATTGATTTGCGATCTGGATACCATCAACTTAAAATAAAGGGAGATGACATTTCTAAGACAGCATTTAGTACGAGATATGGTCATTATGAGTTTTTGGTAATGCCATTTGGGTTAACAAATGCCCCAGCAGCTTTTATGGATCTGATGAATAGGGTATTTGGAGACTTTCACGATAAGTTTGTAATTGTATTTATTGATGATATCCTTATTTATTCTCGTACTAAGGAAGAACATGCGAAATACTTGAGAATAGTTCTGCAGGTCTTAAAGGACAAGCAGTTATATGCTAAGTTTAAGAAATGTGAATTTTGGTTAGATAGAGTTGTTTTTTTGGGACATGTAGTTTCGGGTGAGGGTATATCAGTAGATCCAAGTAAAGTAGAGGCTATTAATAATTGGCCACAACCTACAAATCTTTCAGAGGTCAGAAGTTTTATGGGTTTAGCTGGATATTATCGTAGATTTGTGGAAGGATTTTCCAAAATAACTTCTTCTTTAACGAAATTAACCAGAAAGAGTACTAAGTTTGAATGGACAGATGCTTGTGAGCAAAGTTTTTAGGAATTGAAGAAAAGACTAACTTCAGCCCCTATTCTTTCAATCCCATCTGGTACTGGAAATTTTGTAGTTTAGAGTGATGCTTCAAAGAATGGTTTGGGATCTGCATTGATGCAAAATGGTAAAGTTATTGCATATGCCTCTAGACAACTAAAAGAGTATGAAAAAAATTACCCTACACATGATTTGGAACTCGCCGCAGTTGTGTTTGCACTTAAGATATGGAGGCATTATTTGTATGGAGAGCGGTGTGAGATTTACACTGATCACAAAAGTTTGAAGTATCTATTTACACAAAAGGAATTGAATATGAGACAAAGAAGGTGGCTAGAGTTGGTAAAGGATTATGATTGTGTTATAAACTATCATCTCGGTAAGGCTAATGTTGTAGCTGATACATTGAGTAGGAAGTCGACATCCAGTGTTTCGAATATGATTGTAACTCAAAAATCAGAATTGATAGATTTACAGAAAATGGGTATTGAAGTTATGTCACAAGGATCTATAGAGGCTAAACTTGCTGCGTTGACACTTCAGCCAACTTTACTGAACAGAATTCAACAAGGGCAACAGGAAGATGATTATTATTCCAAAACAAAGAATGATATACATGATGGAAAAGCTTCAGATTTTCATATATCAGCAGATGATATCTTGTAGTTTAGAGGACGATTATATGTACCTGATACAAAAATTATCCGAGGTGATATTTTATCTGAAGCTCATATGACACCCTATTCTGTTCATCCTGGAGCTACTAAAATGTATAGAGATTTGAAGTTGCACTATTGGTGGCCGAACATGAAAAGTGAGATAGCCGAATACGTGGGACAATGTTTAACTTGTCAACAGATAAAAGTAGAACATCAAAGGCCAGCAGGAACATTACAACCATTACCTATCCCGGAATGGAAATAGGAAAGAATCACAATGGACTTTGTGGTGAAATTACCAAAAACGACTAAAGGATATGATAGTATTTGGGTTATTGTGGATAGGTTAACAAAATCAGCTGATTTCATTCCAGTTTGTTCCACTTACTCCATGGACCGATATGCTCAGCTTTATGTACAAGAAATAGTCAGACTTCATGGAGTACCACTATCTATTGTCTCAGACAGGGATTCTAAGTTTTTATCTCTCTTTTGGAGAAGCTTACATAAGGCTTTGGGAACACAATTATCTTTTAGCACAGCTTATCATCCTCAAACCAACGGGCAATCAGAAAGAACCATACAAATATTGGAAGATATGCTAAGGGCTTGTGTATTGGACTTCCAAGGCCAATGGAGTAAATTTTTACCTTTGGTAGAATTTGCATACAACAATAGTTATCAGGCTACAATTGGTATGGCTCCTTATGAAGCATTATACGGTGGAAAATGTAGATCTCCAGTTTATTGGGATGAGGTTGGAGAAAGGAAACTATTAGGTCCAGATATGGTACGTGAAATGGCTGAGGTTGTGACACAAATACGTCAACGGATGCAAACCGCTCAAAATCGACAAAAATGTTATGCAGATCAAAGAAGAAGAATATTAGAATTTACTGTGGGAGATCAAGTATTTTCAAAGATAGCACCAATGAAAGGAGTGATGCGGTTTGGAAAGAAGGGAAAACTAAGCCTGAGATATATTGGTCCATTTACTATTATTGAGAGAATCGGGAATGTTGCCTACAAACTTGACCTTCCTTCATCGATGTCTCAAGTACATAATGTATTTCATATATCCATGCTAAGAAAATATATTGGAAATCCTTCTCATGTATTGAGGAATGAACCGATGGAAATAAAACCAGATTTGACTTACGAAGAAAAGCCGATAGAGATCCTTCAACGAGAGATAAAGCAACTGAGAAGCAAGAAAATTCCATTGGTTAAGATATTGTGGCGGAATCAGTCAACAGAAGAGGCCACTTGGGAAAGAGAAGATGAAATGTGGATTAAATATCCTGAACTTTTTGGTAAGTAAATTTCGAGGACGAAATTTTTATAAGGAGGGGAGGATGTAATACCCCAAACTTCATGTTCTACATTTGGCCAATATGATTCATGCATTTCATGCTAATTACATTGTCATTTGGAACAGTTGAGGAATTAGATCTATAAAATACTTTGTGATCTTAATGCAAGTGAAATAGATTGTAAGCACATCAAAATAAACCAATGACACTTGATTTATACCTGCAAGGATAGATGTAAAATCAGAATTTAATCAAAGGAGACAACACCTACTTAACATGTGACGACTTGCCACTTTAACCTCTAATTCCTTCAACCTTAAGCCTCCAACACGTCCTATAAGTCCTTAGAACTTTACACAAGATATTTATAACTCTTCTAAGTCACATATGGCTCCATGTGGTGCAAGGGAGAAGTCAAAGTTGGCTGCAAGAAGCCACCTCCTACTTGGACAGCTCATGCTAGGGGACTTTTCACTTTAATATATAATTGCTTCAACCTTAGGGCATAAATTTCGTGTCTAATCCCCAAGGACTTAATATGGGATGAATATATATCTTAAATATCATAAATGGACACAAAAATAATGGTAGAAAAGTCAAGTATTGCAGCCAAGATGACAGCTCCTGCTTAGTGACTCGCCTTGATTGCTTGAGGTGGCTGCAGCCCATGATATTCTTAATCCTTAAGTAATATGCACGACTTCAACTATTTAAAGACCTCCTAGATAATATATTAACTCCCTAAACTCGTCCCTAAGTGATTCCAAGTGAAAAGAGGGTGAAACAGTCAAAGAGAAATAGAAACAAGAAGCTGGAATTTTTGAACAGCTTTGTTACTCCACAGTTTTGAGGTTTGTTTCTATTATTTCTTAAGGGGTTTATTATTTCTTGAACATCTGAACTTGTTTTTGATTAAGTTGGAGTGTTTTTAATGATGTTATGATGCCTAAATAGGGGTAATTAATTGCAAGAATTTGAAAGAAAGTAATCTGGACAGAGATGAGGAATTGCTGGATTGAGTGATTTATACCTTGATTTTGGGATGACACTTAGTGTTTAACTTATATATATATCAATATGAACATTTTTATATGTAAGTAGGGAGTGTAGAAATGATTTTAATGGCCTAGAATTCTGTTGGTATCATAATAATAAAATGGAAACCGAAAACAGTCAAAGGGAAAAACTACCTGATTTTGTGTAGTGGAAAATGGACTGTTTTTGAAGCTCCAAACACTTCATTTGTCACAATGTTATGATCTGATTATCTTCACATATATGTTATAGGTGTGTGGTAAAAGTTTGGGAGCCGTTAAATGTAGGTAAGGACATGAAAAAGAATTTGAAAAATGAGTGGACGGTGACGGAAACCTAGAAAACAGATTCTGTCCATTTGGGTATTTAATGTGATTTCAACATTTAGATGTGCCCTAATGAACTCTTGGACCTAGAAAATATATCCTAAGGAATACTAGGTTGTCGAAAACAATTGATGACGTTAACGTTCATAATTGGACTCGAGAGATAGCGAGACTTATGGGATTAGTTTGTAATGCCATCGGTAACTTGAAATAATGATTTTGTCTAAATTGTTTTGGCGTGAATGGATGTATTTTGGGATTGTGTGTGTTAAGATTATTAAATGGAGGATTGTCTTTAATATTAGATGATAATACAGGCGATTTTTCGACGTTGAGAAAAAAAGGGAATTGATACACACTCCATAGGAGCTTACACATATAAAGGCGAAAGGTAAGTAAAAATCCATTTGCAATTGCGATGCAAGAACCTAGCATTTGTGGTATAGTGATGTTAGGATATTTTCATACTTTGATAAGAAAGCTCGTTGTACCCTATATGATGATTATGATCATTGAGTATGTGGTTGCAAAATACAATGACATAAACTTTCATTAAGCATGTCATTCATGAGCATTTTCGTCAGCATGCACAACATATGATCATGGTTGAAAATCCTGCATACAAAATATGATTTCAAAGTGAGTTTCATTATAAATATTTTATTGACCACTACTAGGGCACCGAGGCATGTGAGGCATGCTTATGTGATATGTTTGGCATTGCAGGTGTTACTTCCTGGGTGATTGCAAAGGTAGATAGGGGATGGGCCTTTGGTGATCACGGGAGGGCGGACCACTCGACTGTGCCCTTGTGATATTATGATTATTGGCGCTGCCGGGTGGGAGACTTCTTGGGTGATCATAGGGGTAGTCAGGGGATGGGCCTCTAGTGGTCACGAGAGGATGGTCCACTTGTCGGTGTCGATTTCATACTGGCCATTTGATTATTGATATTGATATTATGCAGAGCTCTATCCAGTGCATAGTAGGTGGGTCAAGGGCACAATGAAATGAAAGATTTCAAGTGAAATGATTTCTAGTCGACTTTGACGAATATTGAAATATGATACTTTTTATCATGATATTTAAAGTAAATGGCATGGTGTCATATGTCGTTATTACTCATGTTCAGGACATGCATAATTTTGCTTACTAAGCATTGGCTTATGTAGTTCTTGCATTGTAAGTGAGCATGGAACTACATAGAAAGCATGGCTAGATGTGGAGCCCCTACAGGATTCCAGAGTTCGATGTACATGGATGACGACCTGTAGGGTTATTTTGTAGGCTGCCATCTATAGGGTTATATTTTGGAATCCTATATAGTGTACTTTTTAAATGGCCTGTAGACATGTTTATAAGCTCTGAATATATATGTTGGATTATGGCAATATGATTTTGGGTCTCGATATGTTATATGATCGTGTCACAGGTGATTAGAAGTTAACTGTTCAAGAAATAATTCTTTCGATTTAAAACTACCGCAAGTGTACGGTTCGTAACAAGTAGTAAAGTGGATTTTTAAAAGTCCGAATATCGTCCCTCAGAGATTGAGTAGTTCAATTCTATTTAATCTAGCCTTAACCAAATCTAATTGAGTGAAAATGTGATCTAAGTGCAAAAAGCCCCAATTTCAATTAAAAACCCTAATTTCAACTAAAAACCCTAATTTCAAAACCCTAATTTCTATTGAAAATCCTAATTTCTCAATTAGAAACCCTAATTTCGAAATTTCTATAATTAAACGACTTAAACACTCAAGTAAATGAAATTAAGCAAGTTTAAAAGCTAATTTATTAAAATGAATCAAATTAAAGTCACTAGGATCACGAATCCCCAATTGAAGTTATAAAAACCCTAATTTCATAAAATTAATGATTCGATGAAAATTTGCCAATTCAATGTTCCTAATTCTATCCAATATACTCTCTTGATATATATTAGACCTATTCTTGTACACCACCAGCCTATATCTCTATGGATGATGCAAACATACAAGAATGCATGAGTTTTGTGAACAATTTAAGAATTACATAAAGCATAGGGGTACATCTCTATCCCCTATCGGACCCTATGTTAATTTACACCTTATCGAACCTATTCCACTTCTCTCGAATGTAAGAAATAAGTCATCAATACTCACACAATCATTGGCCACTAATTGCGGAAGAAAATTAATGCATGTAAATCAATCAAAATGTCCAACGAATCTTTATATCAAGTTCATGAAATATAGAATTAAAATAAAAAACAACGGTTCATCGATCACCTAGTATTTAAAACCCTAGCCTAGAAGATTCATAATTACAGAAAACAAAACGAAATTAATGACTAGAAGGAATAACACCCGTATGAAAGTTCTTGAAATCTGAATTCTTGAACAAAACCTTGAAAACCCCTTTGAATCCTTGTGAAATCGGCTTCAAGTTTGTGTTCCTTGTCTCCAAAATTTGTATTCTTTCTTCTCCCTGGACGTTCTGCCCTTTTTCTGATGAATTTTGGCTTTTATATCATGTCCCCACGGAGCCCCGAAAGAGTTTCAATTAAAAACGGGATTTCAGAATTTTTTATCGACCTTAAAGCCATGCGGCCGCATGGTGTTAAACCATGCGGTCGCATGGTTCAATTTTTCAGCTCATTTGGATCCCTGCAATACCCTGTGCGGCCGCAAGGAATTATAACCATGCGGCCGCATGGTTATAAAAATCTTCCTCCGGACAGTTTCCAGTATTTTGGTCATAACTTTCTCTTCCGATCTCCGATTGAAGTGATTCAAAGTGCATTGGGAAGAAAACTCAAATATGTACACTTTGGATAGAAATAGGCTTCCTCAAATTCTGATATTTACTATGCCAAAAATGGATCTCAAGTAGAGACTCAAAATCACGAGCATAACTTTTTCGCTTGAAATTTGATACTTGATAATACTTCGACCATATTTCACCTCTTGACTCCTTTCCTCATCCAATTTAACTTTAACACTCTTGAATCTTCATTCCATTTCCCTTCTCATCTATGGATTATTTGCAACTTGGTCCTCGAACTATCGCTTTGTTCCGTTTTGGTCCTTTTTCGGCTCTTTTCTTCTGAATTCCATCTTTTCCGTAGAAACACCTACATAGCATGAATTTAACAAGATTAAGTCATAATTCACTACTTTGTCCATGTTTAAGTCATGTTTGTGAGCTAAATAAGTGTGTAAAAACACACTTATCAAATCCCCCAAACTTAAACTATTGTTTGTCCTCAAACAATGTAGTGACTTAATGCTAAACAAACATGGCTTAATAGCTTGCCGTGTCTCAGGATTGGACTTAATAATAATAGAAACAATATCAAGAGTGCGAGAATTGAATCAACCTTTACTCATCAAATGCAATACTCAACGTGTGTGTGTGAACTCATGCCAACATATTAAGCTTATGATTAGTTTATCCCAGACCCATGGTGGTCAAATTTATCCTTACGTCACTCGAGAGATACACAATCCCCAAATGTATTCTTTTCACACAATTTCTCCCGGGTGTATTCTAAGGTTAGGAGTTTAAACAATTCTAATCCTTATCCTCTCTTAGTTTGGATAGATTTTACCATTACAAGTTCACATATCAATAAGTAGAGACTCTCCTTATTTTTGATTGCTTCAACCTTCAGGATTAAACTAAGCTACTTGCTTCGCATTGAGGTTATAGTTCTATCAACCAAATGTCCAACGAGGGCTTTTATTTTTAAGTTTTTTTTTTTTTTTGCATGTCATCTTCTCATTTGCTTTCTATATAACCCATGTAACGAGCTTTAGGCGATGACTCCCAAACCAGTTGGCTTTAGGGCACCGGGTTTTAAAGCCTTGCAGTCTTATTCACTCGAGTTATAAGGGCTCGACAAGATGACTTTTTATCAACTCTCCTTTTTTCTTGCTATCTATATGACCCATGTAATGAGCTTTAGGCCGATGACTCCCAAACCAGTTGGCTTTAGGGCATCAAGTTTTAAACCCTTACAGACTTACTTGCTCGAGTCATAAAGGCTTTTTGAGAGAAGTGATAATTTTCTAGTTTTTACTTTATGCCCCTCTTTGTTTTTCTAGACATTTGACTTCTAAAACCATCCTCACTTAAAGCTTTCACCTATTTTTCACCTTTCGGGTTTAAACAATCCACACATTATAATTTCATGCACGGAGCCCCCACTTATCTCCTTGTTTTCCTACAATGGCTCAATCATCTCCAAACTATCTTAAAGTGATATTACAGATTAATGTTATAGAGGGTTATTCTAGGTTTCTCCTAATTTATTCTAAAATTCCAATCAATAACTTGACATGAGTGGCGTGTAAAAGAGTGTCAAGCAGTGCATCAACAAGTATTAGCAAATTAAATCCTGCACTAAATCCACAGTTTCTAGTTTATACATGTCCAATAATCACATCATAGCCGACAAGGCTACCAAACCCACACAAGCATGCAAACGTTCATAAAGATTCACTCATCAAGCATGCATCATGCAGAAACTTGTCAAACTTAACGATGGATTGTGAAAATGCAAAATAATTACATGCCGAATATTTTTTTTGAAATTATGCTACCATCCCCCAAACTTATACAATACATTGTCCTCAATGTAAAATGTAAAGTTAAAATGGCCGAATTTAAAACATGGACCAAATTGGTAATAAGAGATTAACAAAACTCATCTGATCAATGCGGTGGTTGTGGTGTGAAGCTGGGATCGATAGCATCATCTTCAGGAGGAGGTGGGAAGCGAGATAGGACTTGTCTCAGCAACTCGGACTGCTGTGCTTGCTCGGCTTGAATGGCTTGAAGAGTACTTTCCATATTTCCCAAACGATCCCAAGTCTCGTTCACACGCCACTGTATGCCATCCATTCTCCCAGCGTACATGTTCAACCTACCGTTCATAGTCTCCACTTCCCTTCTCACAGCTGTGGCTTCATTCAAAGCACCTCTTGTGTAGTCTCGAGAGGAGTAGAGGTCTCTCTGCACCTTTTCAACTGTGGTGGTCATTGTCTCGAACCTCTGCTGGAGATTTTGTATGTCTCTGCTAGTTCCAATGGCTGTGGCAAATATCTGTCGAAGTAGCTGCGAATCCATCTCAACTGGTTGTGGCGGGGCTTGTGGTAAGTGTAAATATTCAGCAGATTGTCCTTCTTCCTGCGCATTTAGTCTTTGCTGCTCAAGTCTTTCTTGTTCTCTCTTCCTTGCCCTAGCTTGTTCCTGAGCTTCAAATGTGGTGAGCTTTATCAATGGGCTTGATTTCTCAGGCATCTCCCCTACCTCAACTGTAACACCGGCAGCAAGACATATCCCGCTAATCAGACTAGGGAAAATCATCGAAGACCGCCTATCTCCCCAGGTTCCCAAATTGTGTATCTGGTCAAAAATAAGAGTAGCCAAATCAACTTTGCATCCCCGGACTAAATGATATATGAACCTAGTAGTTTGATCCGTGAAAGTTGTCCGATGCGATGTGGGTTCAATGTTATGGCACATGAAGACCCAAAGGATGGCTATGGAGGGAGTAAGCTCAATTTGATGCCACTCTGCAGTGGGTAGGGGCCAAGCATTCTCTCTTCCCAAGAGAACTCCGCCACTTCATTCCAGTTGAATTGAGCTGGAATCGGGACCACATTGTCCAAATTAAGATTGTAGAAGTCATGAATGACGGCTGGGGAGAACATTATCCACTTACCTCGCACCCATGTCTGGTGTAAGTGTTCAGAACCCGGAGTCTCAATTTCACTATTGAAGTTTGCATAAAATTCTCGGACTAAACTTTCATAAACTGGGTGTGGCTTTTCTACAATCTTCTCCCATCCACAAATTTGTATCAGGTTTGGTAACTCAAAACCAAGAAAATCCTCTAACCGGACCTGTCTCTCTGGTATCATGCCCCAATGGCGTATTATGTTCTCATATCGAGCTAACGTTTCGGCATCATAGAATCTTCGCACACCTCCTACTAGCTCTCTGGTACGGGTTGTACCGGAGGAGGAACCAACCTTTTCTTTACCTTTTGATGTTCTCTTCGGCGGCATCCTGCACAAATAAGGAAGGAAGTGTATCAAGTTCATGTAATAAGGAAACAATGAGGAATATCGATGTTAAGCACAAATCCCCCAAACGTTCTTCAAAATATGTGCAATATTCAACGCATGGAAGTCAATGTAACATCAATATTGCAGTAATGAGAAAAATTCAAAATTATGAATCTAACATGCATTTTTTTTGAAAATTCGACCCATGATCAAGTGACCAACTTCAGCCCCGAGCATCATCGAGAAATATTAAAATTTCCCCTGACAAGGTCCGGGCATATGAAAGTACTCATTGTGGTCTAGCATATATCCAAATTTCACTACAATCGGAGGTCGTTTGGTTAGGAAAATACGTGGACGAAGTTAGTGACATGAGTTGACATGGCTTAGCAATTTATGAGGTTATGTGCACATATATGTGAGGTTAACATTTTCCAATGAAATTCCATGAGATTTTTCGTCTAGTATGCCTCACATTAACAATGTAAATCATTAAACAAATGAAACGTTCAAAATTTAGAATCATATGCCTCATTGACATTTAATCGAACACCTTGTGTGCATTGGAAATTTCCTTCACTTTGCTTTTGATTTGCACTTAGGGCTAGTCCACACTTCACAATGCAATCACAATTTAAAATTTACCCAATTCGAAAATGGCAATACATCAAAGAAAATCTTAATACTTTGCATAGAAAGTAAATTTCTTACCTTGGAGATGAACTTGGAGAGAATGCTTCAAAATTTGCTTGGTATCAATTGCAATGACAAGTTAAATGCGGTTCTAGTGGGAAGATTTGATGTTTAGTGAATGATTTTGATCTTTGGAATTGTGGGGAAAATATACATTTGTGTTTGGGGGGGAAAAATGAAAAAATTAGGGTTGTTTCTCAAGTGACGGGTTAATAACCCGTCACTCATTCACCATGCGGCCGCATGGTGTAGAATGACCAACCCAGTTTCGGTTGGGGTCCATGCGGCCGCATGGACAAAAAACCAAATTTTTTTTTATTATTATAACTCCCCAACACACCATGAATTTAAAAAAAAAAATCCTCCTACATTGGTTTTCAAATTCAAAATTGACTCGACTCTATATATTCGAAATTTTTTTTTTTGGATAAACATCTTAAAAAAATAAAATTAATAACTTTGAACCCCGAAATTCTTAGCTACACACTCAAACACCCAAAACATTATCTTTAACCTCGACTCATGCAACTATAAACGTGTAGTGCCTAGACTATTATGCGTGAATGATCGATGACCTAATAAAACATACGAAATGTAAACAAATTCCAAAATAAATGTAATAAAATAAATTGAAGGATACAGTGGGTTGCCTCCCACCCAGGGCTAGTTTATAGTCGATAGCTTGACTTTCCTGCATCTTCTTCATGTTGGGTTGTTGAGTTGCACAGTGGACTTCTACTTAGAGAAATTACAGCCCCAATAGTGTTTCAGTCTTTGCCCATTGACGATGAAAGTGCCTTTGGTCTCGTGACTCACTTCAATAGCCCCATATTGCATTACCTTAGTTATGGTATAGGGACCCGACCACCTTGTTCTTAGCTTTCCTGGGAAGAGTTTGAGTCTAGAATTGTATAATAACACTTTCTGACCAACTTCAAACTCTCGCCTCTGAATGTTTAAATCATGCCATCTTTTGGTGCGGTCCTTGATCAACTTTGAGTTCTCATAAGCTTCCATTCTCATCTCATCCAATTCATTAAGTTGCAGCAGTCGTTTTTCACCAGCAGCCTTGAGATCCATATTCAACTGTTTCATAGCCCAATATGCTCGATGCTCCAACTCCAATGGTAGATGACATGCTTTCCCAAAAACCAGGCGGTATGGAGACATTCCTATTGGTGTCTTAAATGCTGTTCTGTAAGCCCACAGTGCGTCGTCAAGCTTCTTAGACCAATCTTTTCGGGATGAGTTCACTGTAACTTCCAGTATTCTCTTTAATTGCCTGTTCGAAACTTCAACTTGCCCATTAGTTTGTGGATGATATGGAGTTGCTACTTTATGTTTCACCCTATATTTGTTCAACAGCTGCTCTAATTGACGATTTATGAAGTGTTTGCCTCCATCACTTATTATTGCCCTTGGTGTACCATATCTTGTAAATGTGTACTTCTTCAAGAACTCTATCACCACTTTCGCATCGTTAGTAGGCAATGCAACAGCTTCTACCCACTTAGAGACATAGTCAACGGCCACCAAGATATATTGATTTGAGTATGACGAGGGAAAAGGTCCCATGAAATCTATTCCCCATACATCAAATATTTCAACCTCCAAGATGTAATTTAGTGGCATCTCATTTCTTCTTGAGATATTTCCGGTTCGTTGACATTTATCGCATCTCTTCACATACTCAAATGTGTCTCTGAATAAAGTAGGCCAATAGAAACCCGACTGTAGTATCTTTGCAGCAGTCTTTGAAGCTCCAAAATGCCCAGCATATGCAGAAGAGTGACAATGTTCTAGAATCTCAGGTACTTCATCTTCAGGAATACATCTTCTGATTATCTGATCTGCACCTCTTCTGTAGAGAATGGGATCCTCCCAAAAGTAATACTTCAGCTCTGCGAAGAACTTCTTTCTTTGATGGCTAGAATAGTCTGGTGGTGGGATGGACTTAGCAAGGTAGTTAAAGATATCAGCATACCATGGGACTATTTCTACTCCAAAAAATTTGCTCATTTGGAAAGATTTCATTGATGTCCACTGATATCTCAGGTTCATCCCGTTCCAATCTTGATAAGTGGTCGGCTACCACATTTTCACTGCCCTTCTTATCCTTGATCTCAATATCGAACTCTTGTAACAACAATATCCAACGGATCAATCTCGGCTTAGCATCCTTCTTTGTCATAAGATACTTCAGAGCGGCATGATCTGTGTAGACGATAACCTTAGACCCAACAAGATACGATCTGAACTTGTCGAATGCATAAACCACAGCTAGCAATTCCTTCTCGATCGTAGCATAGTTGATTTGGGCGTCATTCAAAGTTCTACTTGCATAGTATATGACATGAAAGATTTTATTCTTTCTTTATCCCAATACCGCACCAACTGCATGATCACTAGCATCGCACATTAGTTCAAAGGGCAAATCCCAATCAGGTGACACAATCACAGGCGCTATTGTGAGTTTTTCCTTCAGAGTATTGAAAGCTATCAAATATTCCTCATCAAACTCAAACGTTACCTCTTTCATTAGCAAGTTGCACAGAGGCTTGGTGATTTTGGAGAAGTCCTTTATAAACCTCCTGTAAAACCCTGCATGACCAAGAAAACTTCGAACTCCTTTTACTGATGTAGGTGGTGGTAGTTTCTCAATAACCTGAATTTTTGCCTTATCCACCTCTATCCCCTTTTCCGATACTCTATGTCCTAAGACTATTCCCTCTTGAACCATGAAATGACATTTCTCCCAGTTCAATACTAAGTTCGTTTCTCTGCATCTTTGCAAAACTAAATTTAAGTGATCCAAGCACTCATCAAATGAGGTCCCAAAGACCGAGAAGTCATCCATAAAGATTTCAATGAATTTCTGTACCATATCTGAGAAAATTGCCATCATGCATCGCTGAAATGTGGCAGGAGCGTTGCAAAGTCCAAATGGCATTCTTCGGTATGCAAAGGTACCATAGGGGCATGTGAAGGTGGTCTTCTCTTGATCATCTAGTGCCACTGGTATCTGATTATAACCCGAATACCCATCCAGAAAGCAGTAGTGGGAATGGCCTGCCAATCTTTCCGACATCTGATCTATAAATGGAAGAGGGAAATGATCTTTCCTTGTAGTGGTATTTAGTTTGCGGTAATCACTGCAAACTCTCCACCTTGTTACCGTCCTTGTCGGAATCAACTCATTCTTTTCATTCTGAACCACTGTAATTCCTCCTTTCTTGGGCACAACTTGCACTGGACTAGTCCATTTACTATCTGATATCGGGTAAATTATTCCAGCATCCAGAAGTTTGATCACCTCAGCTCTTACTACTTCCTTCATGTTTGGGTTTAGCCTTCTTTGACTTTCAACTGTTGGTCGAAAATTCTCCTCCATGAGAATTTTATGCATACATAAGGAAGGGCTGAACCCTTTGATATCAGCTATGGTCCACCCAATTGCTTGCTTATTATCTCGAAGCACCCTAAGTAGTTTTTCCTCATCCACTTCACTAACCATGTTTGACATTATCACTGGAAGTGTATTAGACTCCCCCAAATATGCATGTCTTAAGTGTGGGGGCAGCTGCTTAAGTTCCAACTTTGGTGGCTTCAGAATAGATGGCTGTGATTTCTCTGGCCCTGTCCCAAGCTCCTCAAAGTATCGTTTCCGCGTGTAAGGTGGGTTGGACTCCAAAAATCTTGCACACATTTCTATGTCTTCAGAATCAGAATTCGTGGATTTAGAATATGCGATGCAAGCCTCCAATGCATCTGATGGATTCTGCAGTGTAAATGACTCTTCAATCATTTTATCGATCATGTCAACCCTGAAACATCTGTCAGTCTCTATTGGCAATTTCATGGCCTTGAAGACATTGAATGAAATCTGTTCTTCTCCCAATCTCAGTATCAACTGTCCATTCTGAACGTCGATCAAAGCTCTACCTGTGGCTAAGAATGGTATGCCCAGTATTAAAGGAACATCTTTATCTTCATCTATATCCAGAATCAGAAAGTCTGCTGGGAATATGAATTTCTCCACTTTAACCAACACGTCTTCAATTATTCCTCGTGGATGTGTTAATGATCTGTCAGCCAGCTGTAAAGTCACCGTGGTAGCTTTAGCTTCTCCCAATCCTAATTTCCTGAAAATAGACAATTGCATTAAGTTAATACTTGCACCAAGATCACATAAAGCTTTATCAAAATAGAATTCACCAATGGTACAAGGGACAGTGAAACTCCCTGGATCTTTCAATTTTGGTGGGAGCTTTCTCTGAATCCTGGCACTGCACTCCTCTGTTAGCATAACTGTCTCATGATCTCCTAGCTTCCTTTTGTTTGACAGGATGTCTTTCAGGAATTTTGCATAGCTAGGCATCTGAACCAGTGCTTTAGCAAATGGGATGTTGATATGGAGCTTCTTGAAGACCTCGAGAAACTTCTTGTATTGTTGTTCCATCTTTTGCTTCTTCAGCCTCTGAGGGAACGGTATGGGTAGCTCATAGGGGTTTACAGCTACAGTTTCTTTATCCCTTAGTTTCCTTTATTTGCTCTCGGTGTTGGCTCTTCTGTCTGTTCTTCTAGCTCCAAATTCTCTTCTACTTCAGGAGACACCTCTTCTCTATTTGTTACGGGATTATTCACTTGTCTCTCAGGCAATTCCACCCCACTTCTCATTGTTATGGCCTTTGCATGCTCTTTCGGATTGACGTCTGTGTTACTTGGCAGGCTGCCTGGTGCTCTACCTGTTAATGCAACTGCCATCTGTCCCATTTGAGTTTCCAAATTCTTAATGGCTGCATTCTGGTCCTGAAGAGTAGCTTCTGTCTTCTTTATGAATTGGTTGTTCGCCTCCATATATTGGTTGGTCTGTTCCATGAAATTGCCAAACATTTCTTCCAATTGAGGCTTCTTCTCTTGCTGTTGGTATTGCCCTTGTGACCTGTTCTGATTTTGGTTGCTCCAAGAAAAGTTGGGGTGCTTTTTCCCGCTTGGGTTGAAGGTCTCTCCATACACATTATTCTGCTGGCGTTGTCCCCATTGAGCAAAATTTGCTTGCTCTTTTCCTTGTGTCAAAATTGGACATTCTGCTGTCACATGCTCAGCTCCACATTCTTCAAAATTTGCCTTCTTTCTCTGTGCTGCATTAGCTGACTGGGTAATATTTTCCACCTTGTGAAATAAGGAGTCAATCTTGGCAGATAACGCTGAATACACATCCACTTCATAAACTCCTGGTGTCTTCTTTGGTACTGCTCGTTCCATGGTCCACATTGCTGAGGTTGTAGCCATTGTCTCATATAACTTCAATGCTTCATCAATTGTTTTTATGGACAATGACCCATTAGCTGAAGAGTCGACCATGCTTTTAAAAGCTGGAAGTAGCCCTGCATAGAAATATTGGACCTGAAGTCCCTTGCTAATCCCGTGGTGTGGACACTTCCTTAGTAGATTTTTGAATCTGTTCCAAGTCTCATCAAAATTTTCAGATTCACCTTGCCTGAAGATAGATATGTCGTGCTTTAGCTTTGCAATCTTGGCCGGTGGAAAGAACTTAGTACAGAACTTCTGAGCTAGGTCATTCCAAGTAGTAATGCTGGCTATCGGCTGAGAATCGAGCCATTCAATCACCTTGTCCCGCAAAGCATGTGGAAACAGTCTTAATCTTATGGCGTCGTCAGAGATTCCTTGATATCTGAAGTGTTGGCACATCTCTAAGAAGCGCGAGACATGCGTGTGCGGGTTCTCTTCAACTCTTCCATAAAACTGATGTCCGTTCTGGAACAGTTGTATCACATTTGTCTTCAACTGGAAATTTGGCTGCCCGAACGGTGGATACACAATGCTAGACTGGCTTTGAATGATTTGAGGGGTCATGAACTCTCCAACAAGCATGTTTCCTTCGTCTTCTTCCCCTCTTCCATTGGCTTGTACAACAGGATTGTGTTGTACGTTCTCCATCTGATTTCTCGCTGCTCTGTTTTCTCTTTGCCTTCTTCTAAAGCTTCGTTCGATCTCTGGATCGGCTGGGAGTAGATCTCCTTCAGCAGATCTTGGCATGCACTTCTGCAATAGGATTCAATTTAAAGACTTAATTAACTAAAATATGCACTTATGTAATAAAATTAAATAACAGTAAAATAAAATGAACTAAAATAGATTAATAAAAAAAATTCGAATTAGTGCTAAATTGAATAAAATTAAACGAATACTCAGTCCGCGGCAACGGCGTCAAAAACTTGTTCAAGAAATAATTCTTTCGATTTAAAACTACCGCAAGTGTACGGTTCGTAACAAGCAATAAAGTGAATTTTTAAAAGTTCGAATATCGTCCCTCAGAGATTGAGTAGTTCAATTCTATTTAATCTAGCCTTAACCGAATCTAATTGAGTGAAAATGTGATCTAAGGGCAAAAAAACCCCAATTTCAATTAAAACCCTAATTTCAACTAAAAACCCTAATTTCGAAACCCTAATTTCTATTGAAAACCCTAATTTCTCAATTAGAACCCTAATTTCGAAATTTCTCTAATTAAACGACTTAAACACTCAAGTAAATGAAATTAAGCAAGTTTAAAAGCTAATTTATTAAAATGAATCAAATTAAAGTCACTAGGATCACGAATCCCCAATTGAAGTTATAAAAACCCTAATTTCATAAAATTAATGATTCGATGAAAATTTGCCAATTCAATGTTCCTAATTCTATCCAATATACTCTCTCGATATATATTAGACCTATTCTTGTACACCACCAGCCTATATCTCTATGGATGATGCAAACATACAAGAATGCATGTAGTTTTGTGAACAATTTAAGAATTACATAAAGCATAGAGGTAGATCTCTATCCCCTATCGGACCCTATGTTAATTTACACCTTATCGAACCTATTCCACTTCTCTCGAATGTAAGAAACAAGTCATCAATACTCACACAATCATTGGCCACTAATTGCGGAAGAAAATTAATGCATGTAAATTAATCAAAATATCCAACGAATCTTTATATCAAGTTCATGAAATATAGAATTAAAATAAAAAACAACGGTTCATCGATCACCTAGTATTTAAAACCCTAGCCTAGAAGATTCATAATTACAGAAAACAAAACGAAATTAATAACTAGAAGGAATAACACCCGTATGAAAGTTCTTGAAATCTGAATTCTTGAACAAAACCTTGAAAACTCCTTTGAATCCTTGTGAAATCGGCTTCAAGTTTTTGTTCCTTGTCTCCAAAAGTTGTGTTCTTTCTTCTCCCTGGACGTTCTGCCCTTGTTTTGATGAATTTTGGCTTTTATATCATGTCCCCACGGAGCCCAGAAAGAGTTTCAATTAAAAACGAGATTTCAGAATTTTTTATCGACCTTAAAGCCATGCGGCCGCATGGTGTTAAACCATGCGGTCGTATGGTTCAATTTTTCAGCTCATTTGGATCCCTGCAATACCCTGTGCGGTCGCAAGGAATTATAACCATGCGGCCGCATGGTTATAAAATTTTTCCTCCGAACAGTTTCTAGTATTTTGGTCATAACTTTCTTTTCCGATCTCCGATTGAAGTGATTCAAAGTGCATTTGAAAGAAAACTCAAATATGTACACTTTTGATAGAAATAGGATTCCTCAAATTCTGATAGTTACTATGCCAAAAATTGATCTCAAGTAGAGACTCAAAATCACGAGCATAACTTTTTCGCTTGAAATTTGATACTTGATAATACTTCGACCATATTTCACCTCTTGACTCCTTTCCTCATCCAATTTAACTTTAACACTCTTGAATCTTCATTCCATTTCCCGTCTCATCTATGGATTATTTGCAACTTGGTCCTCAAACTATCGCTTTGTTCCGTTTTGGTCCTTTTTCGGCTCTTTTCTTCTGAATTCCATCTTTTCCATAGAAACACCTACATAGCATGAATTTAACAAGATTAAGTCATAATTCACTACTTTTTCCATGTTTAAGTCATGTTTGTGAGCTAAATAAGTGTGTAAAAACACACTTATCATTAACAAACTCAAAAAAAAAAGATGTAAAATTCTATATCTAGGTTGTGTATAGATAGCAATGTTGATTTGGGGGTGTGACATGACATTACCCTATTGGACAGTTTAAATTTCAAACAATTTTTCCATCCAATTGATACTTGACAACAATGCAAGTGTCAATCAACGTGTCAAAATCAGTGTATAAATAGCAAAGTTCAATTAGTATGAACCTTGCTACATGTACGGTTTTGTTTACGCTTTACCTCTTGACGTTACCCTACTGGACAGTTTAAATTTCGAACAGTTTTCCCATCCAATTGACACTTAACAACAATGCAACTTTAGTTTACAAATAGCAACGTGTCAAGCAACGTGTCAAAATTAAGTGTACAAATAGCAAAGTTCAACCGATAAGAACCTTGCTACGTGTACACTATGGTGTACACTTTAGTTTACACTTTGCCACGTGACAATAGCCTATTGGATAGTTTAAATTTCAAACGGTTTTTACATCTAATTGACCCTTGACAACAATACAAGTGTCAAACAATGTGTTGAAAATCAGTGTACTACTAGCAAAGTTTAATTGGTAAAAACCTTCCTATATGTACACTATTGTGTACACTTTAGTTTACATTTTGCCACGTGAGATTGCACTGTTGGACAGTTTAAACTTAAATTAGTTTTTCCATCCAATTGACACTTGACAACAATGCAAGTGTCAAAAATCGTGTCAAAAATTAGTGTACAAATAGCAAAGTTCAATCAGTATGAACCTTGCTACATGTACCCTTTTGTTTACGCTTTACCTTCGGACATTACCCAGTTGGACAGTTTAAATTTCAAATACTTTTTCCATCCAATTAACACTTAAGAACAATGCAGGTGTCAAGCAATGTGTCAAAATTAAGTGTACAAATAGCAAAGTTCAATCGATAAGAACCCTGCTACATGTACACTGTGGTGTACACACTTTAGTTTACACTTTGCCACGTGACATTACCCTGTTGAATATTTTAAATTTCTAACAGTTTTCCCATTCCCATCCAATTAACACTTGACAACAATGCAAGTGTTAAACAACGTGTCGAAAATCAGTGTACGAATAGGAAAATTCAATTGGTAAGATCCTTGCTATATGTACACTATGGTGTACACATTAGTTTACACTTTGCCACGTGACATTATCCTATTGGACAGTTTAAATATCAAACATCTTTTCCATTCAATTGACACTTGAAAAAAATGTAAGTGTCAAACAACGTGTCCAAAACCATTGTACAAAGAGAAAAGTTCAATCGGTATGAACTTTGCGACAAGTTCACTATGGCGTACACATTATTTCACACATTGCCACGTGACATTATCTTGATGGACATTTTAAATTTCAAACTTTTTTCCCATCCAATTGACACTTGAGAACAATGCAAGTGTTAGATAACGTGTCCAAAATTAGTGTACAAATAGCAAAGTTCAGTCGGTAAGAACCTTGCGACATGTACACTATGGTGTACAGAGTTTAGTTTACACTGTGCAACGTAACAATACCCTGCTGGACAGTATATATTTCAAATAATTTTGCCATCCAATTGACACTTGACAACAATGGAAGAGCCAAAAAAATGTCGAAAATCAGTGTACAAATAGCAAAGTTCAATCGGAAAGAACCATGCTACATGTACACTATGGTGTACACACTTTACTTTACGCTTTGCCACGTGACATTACCCTACTGGACATTTTAAATTTCTAGCAGTTTTCCCATCCAATTGTACAAATAGCAAATCGGTATGAACCTTGCTACATGTACACTATGGTGTACACACTTTAGTTTACAATTTGTAACGTGACATTACCCTGTTGGATAGTTTAAATTTCAAACAGTTTTCCCATCCCATTGACACTTGACAACAATGCAAGTGTCGAACTGTAAAGCCCCGACCCCTTGTGGACCGAAACGCTACTTACTTTACTTAACTAACCGGTGGTTTAATCATAGGAGAATATGATTAAGTGGAAGCTTAATTTTTACAATGATAATTTTAACAACAACCTTGAGAATACTTTAAATAAAACACTGAATAAAAAAAAGGAACGTAATTTATTTGAAGAAAATACAACTTGTTCTCGCGTTCAGCATTATTCAAATACTTTAAGGAAATAATATTGAAAACGTTCACAAAAATAAAAATAAATAACTTGTTCACCGAGTTTTCCATGGGCTCGTTGCACCACTCTCCATCTTTTCCATCATACAGGCCTATGGTAGAATCATATCAATCTGTAGAGAAGGGTTAAACCCATGAGTTAAAAAACTCAAAGCTACAACTTTAGAAACCTTTTCATAGTAGGATTTCCGATAGAATCCCAAACATGTAGAGTCATGACTTAACACGACGCCTCAACCGGAAGCACATGCCGTACCCGACGGTACCATTAGACATGGAGGTGTATACCGTACCGGAGGTACCATTAGACATACAAACATTAACATAAATCTTCATTTCCTAGAAACTTATAACTTAACACGAATTAACACTTTGCACCTCTACCTACCTTGATTGATGCTTTGAACCTTGTTAAAAAATGCACTCCTTTAAGAAGGTGCTAGAAAATCGTGTAGGAATTTGACTTTTCATATTCCGCGTACTTCGGTTGATACTGTATAGCCTTTAATATTTCTATCATAACTTCTTCTTCCGATATCCGATTTTGGTAATTCAAAGTGCATTGGAAAGCTAACTCAAAGAACTACAACTTTTTTTTAGATATAATTTTCCAAATCGAATGTTTTCTATGTCGTAAATGGGTCTCAAATGAGATTAAAAATTTTGAAGTATACTTTAGCCATCCAATATTCATGTCTTAGTGCCACTAAGGTGTTTAAAATTATTTGGGGTTCTGCATCCCCCACACCTTAATTAAAATTTCATCCTCAAAATTTACCTTCTGATTGGGCGAATAGTGTTGGATACTTGTTTTTGGCTTTCTCTTCCCCTTCCTAAGTGGCCTCTTCTATTTCATAATTATTCCATTGTATTTTGACTAATTGAATTTCTTTGTTCCTTAGTTTATGCACCTTTCGATCCAATATCCTAATTGGTACCTCTTCATAGGATAAGTCCTTTTGTACTTCCACGGACTGATAGTTCACTACATGATTAGGATCAAGCACGTATTTCTTGATCATTGATACATGGAACATGTTGTGCACTGCCAATAACCCAGGTGGGAGAGCTAACCAATAGGCTACATTTACGACCCTATCAAGTATCTCGAATGGTCTGATATAGCTGGGTCGTAGCTTTCCTTTCTTGCCAAACCTAAGTACACCTTTCATCGGTGCCACTTTCAGAAACACTTTTTCTCCAACTTTGAATTCTAAATCCTTCCCCCTTGTATCCGCATAGCTCTTCTATCGATCCTATGCTGCCTTTATCCTTGCACGGATCTTATCGATTGCCTCAACTATCCTTTCAATTATTTCTAGTCCCAAAACTCTCTTCTCCCCAACTTCATCCCAATGAACAGGGGACCTACATCTTCTACCAAAGAGAGCTTTGTACAGTGCCATCCCAATGGTTTCTTGGAAGCTGTTATTATATGCGAATTCTACTAGGGGTATGTATGACTCCCAACTACCCCTAGATCTAAAACAAATGCTCTAAGCATATTTTCCAAAGTTTGGATGGTCCTTTCAGATTGACCATCAGACTGAGGGTGATATGCTTTACTAATGTTCAGCTTCGTTCCCATAGCTCCTTGTAGACTTTTCCAAAATTTGGACGTGAACCTTGGGTCTCTATCAGACACAATGGACACAAGTACGCCATGTAATCTCTCAACCTCCTTAGTGTACAACTGTGCCAATTGGTCTAAACTGAATGTCATTTTCACTGGAAGAAAATGAGCTGACCATATTAATCGATCCACCATTACCCATACAGTGTTGTTTCCTCTTGCTGACTTTGGGAATCCAACCACAAAGTCCATTGTGATATTTTCCCATTTCCATTCGGGTATGTCCAGTGGATTTAACAATCCAGTCAATCTTTGGTGCTCTGCCTTAACCTGTTGACATACTATGCACTTTTCCACGTACAACCCTATACTTCTTTTCATATTTCTCCACCAAAATGTATCTCGGAGGTCTTGATACATTTTCGTACCATCGGGATGTGCGGTGTACGGGGTGGAATAGGCCTCTTTCAATATCTCATTTTTCAAAGCTTCATCCTTAGGCACACAAATTCTCCCCTTAAACGTTAGTGCCTAATCCGAAGCCATTCCAAAATCCTTTCTCTTATCAGTACCAATTTCATTCTTGATCTACTGGGTCATTACCTTATGTCTCTATAATTCAATCTCTAAGAGTAGGTCGAATTATCAAAGCTGCTAGACGAGCAGTGACTTGTCCTGGTATGGTAACCACTTCGATCTACAACTTTTCCAAGTCCTTGACTAACTCCATTTGAAAAGTGGGTAGTGACGCCAACTGTCCCATTGATTTTCTACTTGTGGCATCGGCCACAACATTAGCCATACCTGGATGGTAATGGATAGTGCAATCGTAATCATTCACCAATTCCAACCATCGTCTTTGTCGTATATTCAATTCCTTCTGTGTGTATAAATATTTGAGACTCTTGTGAGCTGTGTAGATATCGCACTTCCCTCCATACAAGTAGTGTCACCATATCTTCAAGGCAGTACTACCACCGCAAGTTCTAAATCATGCGTCGGGTAGTTCTGCTCATGTTTCTTCAATTGTCTTGATGCATAGGCTATCACTTTTCCATTCTGCATCAGCACACATCCCAATCCTTGCTTGGATGAATCACTGTATATAACAAACCCTTCCATATCCTCAAGTATTGTTAACATGGGTGCTCATATCAACCTCTGTTTAAGTTCTTGGAAACTTTGTTCACATTTATCTGTCCATTAGAATTTTACTCCCTTCCTTGTAAGCTATGTCATTGGTCCAATTATCTTGGAGAATCCTTCAATGAATCTCTGATAATATCCTGCTAATCCTAGAAAGCTCCGTACCTCACCAGCATTAGTTGGTGCTTTCCAGTTGGTTACTGCTTCCACTTTAGCTGGATCTACCTCAATCCCTTGGGCAGTGACTATATGTCTAAGAAATCAAACTCGTTCAAGCCAGAACTCACACTTCTTGAATTTGGAATATAGCTTCTCCTTGCGTAATACCTCCAATGCTATTCTTAGGTGCTCTTCATGTTGCTCCTTACTCTTGGAATATATCAGAATGTCATCAATGAAGACTATGACAAATTTATCCAAGTATTGATGAAATACACAATTCATTAGGTCCATGAACATGGCAAGTGCATTGGTTAGCCCAAACGGCATCACTGTAAACTCGTAGTGTCCATAACGAGTTCTGAAAGCTATCTTGGGTATATCCTTTGACTTTACTTTCAATTGATGGTATCCCGATCGTAAGTCGATCTTGGAAAATACCTTAGCTCCTTTCAGTTGATCTAACAGATCCTCGATTCTCGAGAGTGGGTACTTATTCTTGATAGTTAATCTATTTAACTCCCTATAATCGATGCACATCATCATGCTTCCATCCTTTTTCTTCATGAACAACACCGGCGCACCCCATAGAGATACACCTTGGCCATATAAAGCCCATATCTAGGAGTTCTTGCAACTGCTTCTTTAACTCTTGTAGTTCCTTCGGGGCCGTTCGGTATGGGGCTTTTGACACTGGTGCCGCTCCGAGAATTAGGTCTATGGTGAATTCCACTTGCCTATCTGGTGAAATACCAGATAGATCTTCTGGAAACACATCTACGAATTCCCGTACTATTTGTACGTCTTCAACCTTTATCGTCTCTTGTTTCCCCCCGAGATGTTTACTAAATATCCTTGACATGTTTCTTTTCTCAACATCTTCTCAGCTTGTAACGCCGATACTAGTCGAATAAGGGGTTTCATCTTCATTCCAAGGAACGAAAATGGTTCCTCTCCTGGTTTCTGAAATGATACCTCCCTTTCCTTACATCGGATGGTGGCGTAATTACAACCCAAACAATCCATGTCTAGTATTACATTAAAATCCTTCATTTCTATCATGTATAGGTTCGCTTCCATTGGTTTTCCCTCAACTTCAATACTTACTAATTTGGCTATTCTATCAGTACTCAAAGGGTTGCCTGAAGGAATACTAACCTCTAATGTACCTTCCGACTTATCACAGGTAATACTAGATTTAGCCATAAAAGTTGTTGATACAAAGGAGTGTTTGGCTCCTGAATCAAACAATACATAAGCAGGTGTATTGACTATCAATAAAGTACCTGCTATGACGTCCAAGTTTTCCTCTGCATCTTTCTGAGTCATTGCAAAAACTCGTGCTTTCCCTTTCTAGTTCTGGTCATTATTATCATCTTACTTTGAGGTAAGTGTGGGGCAATCCTTAAAAATATGCCCTGGCTTACCACATCTAAAACAAACATTCTTCCCTTGCAAACTCACGCCACGATGCATCTTTCCACACTTAGGACATGGCTCTATAACTGGCACAATGCTCTTGTTGGCATTGGCTCCGCCATTAGCTTTCTTGTTCTACCACTTACCCTTTCCCTTGTCCTGGCCATTCCATTTCCTTTTACCCATACTGCCATTGTCTGGTTGATTGAACAGCTGACTATATTGCTCGGCGCTAGTCTTCTGGTACCAGATAGCATGAGTTCTTTCCAGCATTTCACGGTATGAGGTGAAATGATGGGACATAAGAATCATGCTTATATCTGGGTTCAACCGTTGTTCAAACCTCCTAACTTTCTTGTCCTCCGTATCCACTAGATGTGGAGCATACCTTGAAAGTTGGTTAAACATCCTTTCATACTCAGTCAGGGACACAGTCCTTTGCTTGAGTTGGAGAAATTTACTTTCTTTGTGATCCCTCAAAGACTGTGGGAAGTACTTGTCCATTACTTCCTCTTTAAATCAGTCCCAAGTCAATTTCGCTTGTTGCTCTGGGGTCCTCATCCTTGACATCGAGTCCCGCCAGTGGCTTGCATCACCGGAGAACATAAACTCAGTACGCTGGACCTTCTGGGCGTCCGTGCACCCTATTAATCGAAATATTCTCTTCAACTTGCAAAGCCACTCCTTGGCTGCTAATGGATCAACTGCTCCATTGAAGGTAGGGGGCTTGTGTCTTCTAAATTGCTCGACCACTAAAGCATGGGTTGGAGGAGCATTAGGAGCTAGTGGTAGGGGTTACGCCTGGTTTAGGTTTTGCCTGCCAATGTCTTGGACTGCTTGGAGGAGATCTCTTATCAAGTTGGTTTGATTTGCGTGGGCCATTTTCCTTTAGACAAAACGTATGGTTCTTATTAGTTTCATACTTCGAATTCTAACAAAGAAGATAAAGTTTTATTTCTTGACATAAAGGAAGTTGTTACAAGGATTTAAATCTAATCCCTATAAGTTCTACGGATCTTCTTTGGTGGAGCCTCATCTCCAGAGGAGTCTTCTGCCTTAGGTCCAGATTCTATGTCCATCTCAACCTGTGGTTCGGGCTCAGGATCATTCCCTTCTTCAGGCTCTTCTTCTTCATCAACTTCAATTACTATCTCCAGTTGAGGTTCTGAGTTTTCCCTCCATAGGTTTAGGAGTGATTGGCAATACACTTCAAATTCAAATATATTTGGGTGCTCCTCTAGCATTACATCCCTAACCGTGACTCCCATATCTCCCCATTGAGGTGGAAGGGAGTGTATGAGGTTATTTATAGCATCAATATGCGTTATCTCCATTCCAGCGTTCACCGCTGTCATGCATCTCTCATAGACATCATGTATATGTTCGTCAAGTGGACAGAGCAGATCAGTCACTTAATTCTCATAGGACTGAATGGCGATTCTACGGTTCAATGCTTCTCTATGTGCCCTAGCCATTCTACGAGTCATATCTATTGCATTTTCACATATCATACACTTTTTTTTACTCTTGGAAAGATGGCTACTGTTACATAACGTTCTACCTATAAATCCTAGCCCAATGCGTATCTTTGGAAAAAAAAAACACATCTTTCAAATCATTTCTAACTGGCATAGTATATCTTAGAAAATAAGCATAAGTTGTACCATAGCATCGTAAAGCATCATAACATAGTCTTTTCATGAAAACATTAACTTTGAACATACCTGGGCCGTAGGATGAGATTGATGGATGGATGCAAGATGCCATGGAGTATCTTAGACTTTTTCATTTTTTTTTTAAAAAAAATACTTGGTCTACAGAATCGACTAAACCGTGCTCTGATACCACGCTGTAAAGCCCCGACCGCTTTTGGACCGAAACGCTACTTACTTTACTTAACTAACCGGTGGTTTAGTCATAGAAGAATATGTTTTAGCGGAAGCTTAATTTTTACAATGATAATTTTAACAACAACCTTGCGAATACTTTAAATAAAACACTGAATAAAAAAAAGAAACGTAATTTATTTGAAGAAAACACAACTTGTTCTCGTGTTCAGCATTATTGAAATACTTCAAGGAAATAACATTGAAAACGTTTACAAAAATAAATCTAAATAACTTGTTCACCGGGTTTTCCATGGGCTCGTTGTACCACTCTCCATCTTTTCCATCATCCAGGCCCAAGGTAGAATCATATCAATCTGTAGAGAAGGGTTAAACCCGTGAGTTAAAAAACTTAATAGATATCATTAGTGCATTCATGATCAAGCTACACATTTCAAAGCTGTAACTTTAGAAACCTTTTCATAGTAGGATTTCCGGCAGAATCTCAAACACGTAGAGTCATGACTTAACACGACGCCTCGACTGGAAGTACATGTCGTACCTGGAGGTACCATTAGACATGGAGGTGTATACTGTACCGAGGTACCATTAGACATACAAACATTAACATAAATCTTCATTTACTAGAAACTTATAACTTAACACGAATTAACACTTTGCACCTCTACCTACCTTGATTGATGCTTTGGACCTTGTTGAAAAATGCACTCCTTTAATGTTTAAAAAAAAAACACTCTGTTGAGAATTGATGCTTGGAAAACACTTCTTGATAGCATCAAAACTTCTAGGAAAAACTAATTTTCCTCCCTTTCCTTTCTCTTTTTCTAGACTTGAAAACTCTCTCTTTTATGCTTAGAAGCTTTTGTCTTGGTGTGAAAAATGTGTATGCATTGGGGCCTATTTATAGGTGAAAATCTCACAACTTAAGGGCAAGTGAAGGGCCTAATACACATTAATATGGGTGCCACTTATGTGGGAGATATAGGTTTAAGAAGGTGCTAGAAAATTGTGTAGGAATTTGACTTTTTGTATTCCGCGTATTTCGGTTGATACTGTACAGCCTTTAGTATTTCTATCATAACTTATTCTCCCAATATCTGATTGAAATAATTCAAAGTGCGTTGGAAAGCTAACTCAAAGAGCTACAACTTTTATTCAGATATGATTTTCCAAATTGAATGTTTTCTATGTCGTAAATGGGTCTCAAATGAGACTAAAAATCTGAAGTATACTTTAGCCATCCAATATTCATGTCTTAGTGTCACTAAGTTGTTTAAAATTATTTAGGGTTCTACACAAACAACGTGTCAAAAATCACTGTGCAAATAGAAAAGTTCAATCGGTATGAACCTTGCTACATGTAGACTATGGCGTTCACACTTTAGTTTACACTTTGCCACATGACATTACACTGTTGGACAGTTTAAATTTCAAATAGTTTTCCATCCAGTTGTACAAATAGCAAAGTTCAATCGGTATGAACCTTGCTACATTACACTATGGTGTACATACTTTAGTTTACCCTTTGCCACGTGACATTACCCTACTGGACAATATAAATTTCAAACAGTTTTCCCATCCAATTGACACTTGACAATAATATATGTGTCAAACAACGTTTCAAAAATCAGTGTACAAATAGCAAAGTTCAATCGGTATGAACCTTGCTACATGTACACTTTTATTTACACTTTACCACTTGACATTACATTGCTGGACAGTTTAAATTTCAGACAGTTTTTCCATCCAATTGACACTTGACAATAATGCAAGTGTCAAACAACGTGTTAAAAATCAGTGTACAAATAGCAAAGTTCAATCGGTAAGAACCTTGCTACATGTACACTTTTGTTTACACTTTACCACTTGACATTAAACTGCTAGACAGTTTAAATTTCAGATAGTTTTCCCATCAAATTGACACTTGACAACAATGCAAGTGTCAAACAACTTGTTAAAATTAAGTGTACAAATAGCAAAGTTCAATCGGTAAGGACCTTGCTGCGTGTACACTAGTGATGTTATTATCGATTGAACTTTGATATTTGTACACCAATTTTTTCACGTTCTTTGACATTTGTATTGTTCTCAAGTGTCAATTGGATTGGAAAACTGTTTGAAATTTAAACTGTCCAACACTATAATGACACGTGGTAAAGTGTAAACTAAAGTGTACACCATAGTGTACATGTAGCAAGGTTCTTACCAATTGAACTTTGCTATTCGTACTCAAATTTTTGATGCGTTGTTTGAGACTTGCATTGTTGTCAAGTGTCAATTGGATAGGAAAACTATTTTAAATTTAAACTGTCCAACAGGGTAGTGTCACGTGGCGAAGTATAAACTAAAGTGTATGCCATAGTGTTCATGTCGCAATGTCCTCACCGATTAAACTTTGCTATTTATACACTGATTTTTGACACGTTGTTTTGACACTTACATTTTTGTCAAGTGTCAATTGGATGGGAAAATTGTTTGAAATTTAAACAGTCCAATAGAGGAATGTCACGTAGCAAATAGTAAACTAAAGTGCACACCATAGTGTATAGTTAGCAAGGTTCTTACCGATTGAACTTTGCTGTTTGAACACTGATTTTCGACACATTGCATTGTTGTCAAGTGTCAATTGGATGGGAAATTGTTTCAAATTTAAACTGTCCAACAGGGTAATATCACATGGCAAAGTGTAAACTAAAGTGTACACCATAGTGTACACGTAGCAAGGTCCTTACCGATTGAACTTTGCTATTTGTACACTAGTTTTCAACACATTGTTTGACACTTGCAATGTTGTCAAGTGTCAATTAGATGGGAAAATTTTTTGAAATTTAAACTGTCCAACAGAGTAATGTCACGTGGTAAAGTGTAAACTAAAGTGTACACCATAGGGTACATGAGGCAAAGTCCTTGCCGATTGAACTTTGTTATTTGTACACTGATTTTCGACACGTTGTTTGACACTTGCATTGTTGTCAAGTGTCATTTGGATGGGAAAACTATTTGAAATTTAAACTGTCCAACGGGGTAATGTCACGTGGAAAAGTGTAAACTAAAGTGTACACCATAATGCACATGTGGCAAGGTCCTTACCTATCGAACTTTACTATTTGTATACTGATTTTTGACACGTTGTTTCACACTTATATTGTTGTCATGTATCAATTGGATGGGAAAACTATTTGAAATTTAAACTGTCCAACAGGGTAATGTCAAGTGGCAAAGTGTAAATTAAAGTATACACCATAGTGTACAAGTGGCAATGTCCTTACCTATTGAACTTTTCTATTTGCACACTGATTTTCGACATGTTGTTTTACACATGCATTGTTGTCAAGTGTTAATTGGATGGGAAAACTGTTTGAAATTTGAATTGTCCAATAGGATAATGTCACGTGGTAAAGTGTAAACTAAAGTGTGCACCGTAGTGTACACGTAGCAAGGTTCTTACTGATTGAACTTTGATATTTGTACACTAATTTTTGACACGTTGTTTGACAGCTGCTTTGTTGTCAAGTGTCAATTAAATGGGAAAACTATTTGAAATTTTAACTGTCCAACAGGGTAATATCACGTGGCGAAGTGTAAATTAAAGTGTACGCCATGGTGTACTTGTAGCAAGGTCCTTACCAATTGAACTAAACTACTTGTAAACTGATTTTTGACACGATGTCTAATACTTGCATTATTTTCAAGTGTCAATGGGATAGGAAAACTGGTTGAAATTTAAATTGTCCAACACGATAATGTCACGTGACAAAGTGTAAACTAAAGTGTACACCATAGTGTACATGTCGCAATGTTCTTACGAATTGATCTTTGCTATTTGTACACTAATTTTTGACACATTTTTTGACACTTACATTGTTGTCATGTGTCTATTACATGGACAAACTGTTTGAAATTTAAAATGTCCGACAGAGTAATGACTCATGGCAAAGTGTAAGCTAAAGTGTACACCATAGTGTACTCGTAACAAGTTCCTTACCAATTGAACTTTACTACTTGTAAACAGATTTTTGACACGTTGTTTGACACTTGCATTATTGCCATGGGTCAACTGGATAGGAAAACAGGTTGAAATTTAAATTGTCCAACAAGGTAATTTCACGTGACAAAGTGTAAACTAAAGTGTACACCATAGTGTACATGTCGTAATGTTCTTACCGATTGATCTTTGCTATTTGTACACTGATTTTTGTCACATTATTTGACACTTGCATTGTTGTCAAGTGACAATTGCATGGGTAAACTATTTGAAATTTAAAATGTACAGCCGAGTAATGACTCGCGGCAAGGTGTAAACTAAAGTATACACCATAGTGTACATGTAGTAAGGTCCTTACTGATTTAACTTTGCCACTTGTAAACTGATTTTTGACACTTTGTTTGACACTTGCGTTGTTGTCCAATGTCAGTTGAATGGGAAAATTGTTTGAAATTTAAACTGTCCAATAGGGTAATAACACGTGGTAAAATGTAAACTGAAGTGTACACCATAGTGTACATGTCGCAAGGTTCTTACTGATTGATATTTGTTATTTGTACACTGATTTTTGACGCGTTGTTTGACACTTGCATTGTTGTCAAGGGTCTTTTGGATGGAAAAATTGTTTGAAATTTAAACTGTCCAACAAGTTAATGTCACGTTGCAAAGTGTACACCATAGTGTGCATGTAGTAAGGTCCTTACCGATTGAACTTTGCTGCTCGTGAACTGATTTTTGGCACGTTGTTTGACACTTGCATTGTTGTCAAGTGTCAATTGGATGGGAAAATAGTTCAAAATTTAAACTCTGCAACAGGGTAATGTCACGCGGCAAAGTGTAAACTAAAGTGTACACCATGGTGTACTTGTAACAAGGTCCTTACCGATTGTACTTTGCTATTTATACACTGATTTTTGATACTTTGTTTGACATTTACATTGTTGTCAGGTGTCAGTTGGATGGAAAAACTATTTGAAATTTAAACTATCCAAAAGGGTAATGACACGTAGCTAAGTGTAAACTAAAGTGTACACCATAGTAAACATGTCGCAAGGTTCTTACCGATTGGACTTTTCTATTTGTACATTGATTTTTGACACGTTTCACACTTGAATTGTTGTCAAGTGTCAATTAGAGGGGAAAACTATTTGAAATTTAAGCTATCCAAGAGGGTATTGCCACGTGGCAAAGTGTAAACTAAAGTCTACACCATAGTGTACATGTAGCATGGTTCTTACCGATTGAACTTTACTATTTATACACAGATTTTTGACACATTGTTGGCACTTGCATTATTGACAAGTGTCAATCGGATGGGAAAATTGTCTGATATTTAAATTGGCCAATAGGGCAATGTCATATGGCAAAGTGTAAACTAAAGTGCATACCATAGTGTACATGTAGAAAGGTTCTTACTGATTGAACTTTGATATTTGTACACTGATTTTTGACATGTTGTTTCTCACTTGCATTGTTGTCAAGTGTCAATTGGATGGGAAAATGGTTTAAATTTAAGCTGTCCAATAAGGTAATGTCACATGGCAAAGTGTAAACTAAAGTGTACACCATAGTGTACATGTAGCAAGGTTGTTACCGATTGAATTTTGCTATTTGTACACTGATTTTCGAGAGGTTGTTTGGCATTTGCATTGACGTCAAGTGTCAATTGGATGGGAAAACTGTTTGAAATTTAAACTATCCAACAGGGTAATGACACGTAGCAAAGTCTAAACTAAAATGTATACCGTAGTGTATATGCAGCAAGGTTCTTGTAGATTGAACTTTCCTATTTGTACACTGATTTTTGATAGTTTGTTTGACACTTGCATTGTTGTCAAGTGTCAGTTGGATGGGAAAATTGTTTGAAATTTAAACTGTCTGACAGGATAATGACATGTGGCTAAGTGTAAACTGAAGTGCACACCATAGTGTACATGTCACAAGGTTCTTACCGATAGAACTTTGCTATTTGTACACTGATTTTTGACACGTTATTTCACACTTGCATTGTTGTCAAGTGTCAATTGGATGGGTAAACGATTTGTAATTTAAGCTGTCCAAGAGGGTAATGTCATGTGGCAAAGTGTAAACTAAAGTGTACACCATAGTGTACATGTAGCAAGGTTGTTATCGATTGAATTTTACTATTTGTACACTGATTTTCGAGAGGTTGTTTGGGACTTGCATTGATGTCAAGTGTCAACTGGATGGAAAAACTATTTGAAATTTAAACTATCAAACAGGGTAATGACACGTGGCAAAGTCTAAACTAAAATGTATACCGTAGTGTACATGTAGCAAGGTTCTTGTCGATTGAACTTTCCTATTTGTACACTGATTTTTGATAGTTTGTTTGACACTTGCATTGTTGTCAAGTGTCAGTTGGATGGGAAAATTGTTTGAAATTTAAACTGTCTGACAGGGTAATGACATGTGGCTAAGTGTAAACTGAAGTGTACACCATAGTGTACATGTCACAAGGTTCTTACCGATAGAACTTTGCTATTTGTACACTGATTTTTGACACGTTATTTCACACTTGCATTGTTGTCAAGTGTCAATTGGATGGGTAAACGATTTGTAATTTAAGCTGTCCAAGAGGGTAATGTCATGTGGCAGTGTAAACTAAAGTGTACACCATAGTGTACATGTAGCAAGGTTGTTACCGATTGAACTTTGCTGTTTGTACACAAATCTTTGACACGTTGTTTGACACTTTCATTGTTAACAAGTGTTAATTGAATGGGAAAACCGCTTGAAATTTAAATTGGCCAATAGGGCAATATCACGTGGCAAAGTGTAGTCTAAAGTGCACCCCATAGTGTGCATGTAACAAGGTTCTTACCGATTTAACTTTGATATTTGTACACTAATTTTTTACACGTTGTTTGACACTTGCATTGTTATCAAGTGTGAGTTGGATGGAAAAACTATTTGAAATTTAAGCTGTCCAACAAGGGCAATGTCACATGACAAAGTGTAAACTAAAGTGCACACCATGGTGTACAAGTAGCATGGTCCTTACCGATTGTGCTTTCAAATTTGTGTACTGATTTTTGACACGTTATTTGTCACTTGCATTGTCGTCAAATGTCAATCAGATGGAAAAGTTGATTGAAATTTGAACTGTCCAACAGGGTAATGTCGTGTGGCAAAGTGTAAACTGAAGTGTAGACCATAGTGTACATGCGGCAAGGTCCTTACTGATTGAGCTTTGCTATTTGTACACTGATAAAGTGTACATCATAGTGTACATGTAGCAAGGTTCTTACCGATTGAACTTTGATATTTTTATACTGATTTTTGACACATTATTCGACACATACATTGTTGTCAAGTGTGAATTCAATGGGAAAACTACCTGAAATTTAAATTGACCAAAAGGGTAATGTCACGTGGCAAAGTGTAAACAAAAGGGTACGCCATGGTGTACAAGTAGCAAGGTCCTTACTAATTGTGCTTCCAAATTTGTGTACTGATTTTTGACACGTTACTTGTCACTTGTATTGTTGTCAAATGTCAATCGGATGGAAAAATTGATTGAAATTTGAACTGTCCAACAGGGTAATGTCGTGTGGCAAAGTGTAAACTAAAGTGTAGACCATAGTGTACATGCGGCAAGATCCTTACTGATTGAGCTTTGCTATTTGTACACTAATTTTCGACAAGTTCTTTGACACTCGCATTGCTGTCAAGTGTCAATTGGATAGGAAAACTATTTGAAATTTAAATTGTCCAATAGAATAAGGTCACGTGGCATAGTGTAAACTAAAGTGTACACCATAGTGTACATGTAGCAAGGTTCTTACCGATTGAACTTTGCTATTAGTACACTGATTTTAGATATGTTGTTTGACACTTGCATTGTTGTCAAGTGTCAATTGGATGGAAAAACTTTTTGAAATCTAAACAGTCCAAGAGGGTAATGACACGTGGCAAAGTATAAGCTAAAGTATACACCATAGTTTACATGTCGCAAGGTTGTTGTTGATTGATCTTTGATATTTGTACAATGATTTTTGACACATTGTTTAACACTTGCATTGTTATCAAGTGTCAGTTGGATGGGAAAATTGTTTGAAATTTAAACTATCCAACAGGGTAATGTCACGTGGCAAAGTGTAAACTAGAGTGTACACGTTGCAAGGTTCTCACGGATTAATCTTTGTTATTTGTACACTGATTTTTGACACTTTTTTTGACCTTTGCATTGTTACCAAGTGTCAATTGAATGGAAAAACTATTTGAAATTTAAAATGTCCAACAGGGTGATGTCACGTGACAAAGTGTAAACTAAAGTTTACACCATGGTGTAAATGTAGCAAGGTTCTTACCGATTGAACTTAACTGTTTGTACACTGATTTTTGACACGTTGTTTGACACTTACATTGTTGTCTAGTGTCTATTGGATGGGAAAATAGTTCGAAATTTAAACTGTACAATAGGGTAATGTCACGTGGCAAAGTGTAAACTAAAGTGTACACCATGGTGTACATGTAGCAAGGTCCTTACCGATTGAACTTTGCTATTTGTGTACTGATTTTTGACACGTTGTTTGACACTTGCATTGTTGTCAATTATCAATTGGATGGGAAAACTATTTGAAATTTAAACTTTCCAATAGAGTAATGTCACGTGGCAAAGTGTACACCATAGTGTACATGTAGCATGGTTCTTACCGATTGAACTTTACTATTTGTACACTGATTTTTGATACGTTGTTTAACACTTGCATCGTTGTCAAGTGTCAATTGGATGGGAAAACTTTTTGAAATTTACACGGTCCAATAGGGTAATGACACGTGGTAATGTCTAAATTAAAGTGTACACCATAGTGTACATGTAACAAGGTTCTTACCAATTAAACTTTGCTATTTGTACACTGGTTTTGGATACTTTATTTGACACTTGTATTGTTGTAAAGTGTCAGTTGGATGGGAAAACTATTCGAAATTTAAACTATCCAATAGGGTAATGACACGTGGCTAAGTGTAAACTAAAGTGTACACCATGGTGTACATGTCGCAAGGTTCATACCGATTGAACTTTGCTATTTGTACACTGATTTTCGACACGTGGCAAAGTGTAAACTAAAGTGTACATCATAGTGTACATGTGGCAAGGTCCTTACCTATTGAACTTTACTATTTGTACACTGATTTTCGACACATTGTTTGACTCTTGTATTGTTGTCAAGTGTCAATTGGATGGGAAAAATGTTTGAAATTTAAACTGTCTAATAGAGTAATGTGACGTGGCAAAGTATAAACTAAAGTGTACACCAAAGTGTACATGTAGCAAGGTTATTACCAATTGAACCTTACTATTTGTACACTTAATTTTTACAAGTTGTTAGACACTTAAATTGTTGTCAAGTGTTAATTGGATGGAAAAACTACTTGAAATTTAAATTGTCCAACATGGTAATGACACGTGGGAAACTGTAAACTAAAGTGTACATGTCGCAAGGTTCATACCGATTAAACTTTGCTATTTGTACACAGATTTTTGACACGTTGTTTGACACTTGCATTGTTATCAAGTGACAATAGGATGGGAAAATTGTTTAAAATTCAATTTGTTCAACAGGGAAATGTCACATGGCAAAGTGTAAACTAAAGCATACACCATAGTGTACATGTAAAAAGGTTCTTACCGAATGAGCTTTGCTATTTGTACACTAATTTTTTACACGTTGTTTGACACTTGCATTGTATTCAAGTGTCAATTGGATGGAAAAACTGTTTGAAATTTAAGTTATCCAATAGGGTAATGTCATATGGCAAAGTGAAAACTAACGTGTACACCAAAGTGTAAATGTAGCAAGGTTCTTACCGATTGAACTTTGCTATTTGTAAACTAATTTTTAACACGTTGTTTGAAACTTGTGTTGTTGTCAAGCGTCAATTGGATGGAAAAACTATTTGAAATTTAAACTGTCCAACAGGGTAATGTCAGGTGATAAAGTGTAAACAAAAGTGTACACCATAGTGTACATGTAGCATGGTTCTTACTGATTGAACTTTGCTATTTGTATACTGATTTTCGACACGTTGTTTGACACTTGCATTGTAGTCAAGTGTCAATTAGATGGGAAAACGGTTTGAAATTTAAACTGTTCAATAGGGTAATGACCCATGGAAAAAGTGTAAACTAAAGTGTACGTCATAGTGTACATGTAGCAAACTCCTTACCGATTGAACTTTGCTATTTGTAGTTTGACACTTGCATTGTTGCCAAGCGTCAATCGGATGGGAAAATTGTTCGAAATTTAAACTGTCTAACAAGGTAATGTCACGTGACAAAGTGTAAACTAAAGTTTACACCATACTGTACATATAGCAAGGTTCTTACCGATTGAACTCTGCTATTTGTACACTAATTTTTGACACGTTGTTTGATACTTGCATTATAGTCAAGTTTCAATTGGATGGGAAAACTTTTTTGAAGTTTAAACTGTCCAATAAGGTAATGACATGTGGCAAAGTGTAAACTAAAGTGGACGTCATAGTGTACATGTAGCAAAGTCCTTACCAATTGAACTTTGTTATTTATACACTGATTTTCAGCACATGGTTCGACACTTTCATTGTTGTCAGAGGCAATTGGATGGGAAAACTATTTGACATTTTAAATATTCAATAGGGAAATGTCCCTCGGCAAAGTGTAAACTAAAGTTTACACCATAGTGTACATGTCGCAAGGTTCTTACCAATTGAACATTGCAATTTGTACACTGATTTTCAACATGTTGTTTGAAACTTGCATCATTGTCAAGTGTCAATTGGATGTAAAAATTGTTTAAAATTTAAACTGTCCAATAGAGTAATGTGATGTGGCAAAGTGTAAACTAAAGTGTACACCAAAGTGTACATGTAGCAAGGTTATTACCGATTGAACCTTACTATTTGTACACTTAGTTTTTACATGTTGTTCGACAATTGCATTGTTGTCAAGTCTTAATTGGATGGAAAAACTATTTGAAATTTTAAATGTCCAACATGGTAATGACACGTGGAAAAGTGTAAACTAAAGTGTACACCAAAGTGTACATGTCGCAAGTTTCTTACCAATTGAACTTTGCTATTTGTACACTGATTTTTGACACGTTATTTGAACTTGCATTGTTGTCAAGTGACAATAGGATGGGAAAACTTTTGAAATTTAATTTGTCCAACAGGAAAATGTCACGTGGCAAAGGGTAAACTAAAGTATATACCATAGTGTACATGTAAAAATGTTCTTACCGAATGAGCTTTGCTATTTGTACACTAATTTTTTACATGTTGTTTGACACTTGCATTGTATTCAAGCGTCAATTGGATGGGAAAACTGTTTAAAATTTAAGCTGTCCAACAAGGTAATGTCACGTGGCAAAGTGAAAACGAAAGTGTACACCAAAGAGTACACGTAGCAAGGTTCTTACCGATTGAACTTTGCTATTTGTGCACTGATTTTTGATAGTTTGTTTCACACTTGCATTGTTGTCAAGTGTCAGTTGGATGGGAAAACTGTTTGAAATTTAAATTACAAATAGTTTTCCCATTCAATTGACACTTGACAACAATGAAAGTGTCAAACAACATGTCAAAAATTAGTGTAAAAATAGCAAAGTTCAATCGGTAAGAACTTTGCGAATTTACACTTCAGTTTACACTTTGCCACATGTCATTACCGTGTTAGACAATTTAAATTTCGAATAGTTTTCCCATCCAATTGACACTTGACAACAATACAAGTGTCAAACAACGTGTAAGAAATCAGTGTGTAAATAGCAAAGCTTAATCGGTAATAACTTCACTACAAGTACACTTTGGTGTACACTTTAGTTTACACTTAGCCACGTGACACTATCCCCATTGGAAAGTTGAAATTTCAAATACTTTTTCCATCCAATTGATGCTTGACAACAATGTAAGTGTTAAACAACGTGTCGAAAATCAGTGTATAAATAACAAAGTTCAATCGGTAAGGACTTTGCCACATGTACACTATAACGTACACTTTAGTTTAAAATTTCCCACGTGTCATTACCCTGTTGGACAGTTTAAATTTCAAATAGTTTTACCATCCAATTGACCTTTGACTACAATACAAGTGTCAAACAACATGTCAAAAATCAGTGCACAAATAGCAAAGTTCAATCGATAAGAACCTTGCTACATGTACACTATGATGTACACTTTAGTTTACACTTTGTCACGTGACATTACCTTGTTGGACAGTATAAATTTCAAATAATTTTTCATCTAATTGACACTTGACTACAATGCAAGTGTCAAACAACGTGTCAAAAATCAGTGTACAAATAGCAAAGTTCAATCGGTAAGAACTTTGCTACATTTACACTATGGTGTACACTTTTGTTTACACATTGTCACGTGATATTACCCGATTGGACAGTTTAAATTTCAAACAGTTTTCCCATCCAATTGACGCTTGACAACAATGCAAGTGTTGAACGACGTGTCGAAAATCGGTGTATAATAGTAAAGTTCAATTGGTAAGAACCTTGCTACATGTATCAAACAATTTTTCCATCCAATTGACACTTGACAGCAATGCAAGTGTCAAACATTGTGTCAAAAATCAGTTTGCAAATAGCAAAGTTCAATCGGTAAGGACCTTGCTACTTGTACACTATGGTGTACACTTTAGTTTTCACTTTGCCACGTGACATTACTCCGTTGGACACCTTAAATTTCAAACAGTTTTCCCATTCAATTGACACTTGGCAACAATGCAAGTGTCAAACAATGTATCAAAAATTAGTGTACAAATAGAAAAGTTCAATTTGTAAGAACCTTGCGACATGCACACTTTGGTGTACACTTTAGTTTACACTTCGCCACGTGTCATTTTCGTGTTGGATAGTTTAAATTTCAAATAATTTTTCCATCCAATTGACACTTGACAATAATGCAAGTGTCAAATAACGTGCAAAAAATTAGTGTACAAATAGTAAAGTTCAATCGGTAAGGACTTTGCAACATGTAAACTATGACGTACACTTTAGTTTACACTTTTCCACGAGTCATTACCCTGTTAGTCAATTTAAATTTAAAATAGTTTTCCCATCTAATTGACACTTGACTACAATGCATGTGTTAAAGAACGTGTCAAAAATTAGTATACAAATAGCAAAGCTCATGTAGAACCCCAAATAATTCTAGACACCTTAGTGGCACTAAGACATGGATATTGGATGACTAAAGTATACTTTAGATTTTTAGTCTCATTTGAGACCCATTTTCAACATAGTTTACACTTTGCCACGTGACACTTCCCTGTTGGACAGTTTAAATTTCAAATAGTTTTCCCATCTAATTGTCACTTGACAACAATGCAAGTGTCAAACAACGCGTCAAAAATCAGTGTACAAATAGCAAAGTTCAATCGGTAAGGACCTTACGACATGTACACTATGGTGTACACTTTAGTTTAAACTTTGCTACGTGTCATTACAGTGTTGGACAGTTTAAATTTTAAACAATTTTCCCATCCAATTGACACTTGACAACAATGCAAGTGTCAAACAACTTGAAAAAAATCAGTGTACAAATAGCAAAGTTCAATCGGTAATAACATCGCTACACGTACACTTTGGTGTACACTTAGCCATGTGACATTAACCCCGTTTGAAAGTTTAAATTTAAAACAGTTTTTCCATCCACTTGACGCTTGACAACAATGCAAGAATCAAACAACGAGTCGAAAATCAGTGTACAAATAGCAAAGTTCAATCAATAAGGACCTTGCTACGTGTTCACCATAGTGTACACTTTAGTTTACACTTTCCCACGTGGCATTACACTATTGGGCACTATAAATTTCAAATAGTTTTCCCATCCAATTGACACTTGACAATGATGCAAGTGTCAAACAACGTGTCGAAAATCAGTGTACAAGTTGCAAAGTTCAATCGGTAAGAACCTTGCGACATGTACACTATGGTGTAAACTTTAGTTTACACTTTGCCAAGTGACATTACCCTGTTGAATATTTCCCATCCAATTGCCACTGACAACAATGCAAGTGTCGAACCATGTGCCGAAAATCAGTGTATAAATAACAAAGTTCAATCGGCAAGGACTTTGCTACATGTACACTATGACGTACACTTTAGTTTAGACTTTGCCACGTGTCATTACCCTATTGGACATTTTAAATTTCAAAATATTTTCCCATCCAGTTGACACTTGATTACAATTTAAGTGTCAAACCACGTGTCAAAAATTAGCGTACAAATAGCAGAGTTCAATTGGTAAGAACCTTGCTACTTGTACAGTGTGGTGTAAACTTTAGTTTACACTTTATCACGTGACATTACCTTGTTGGACAGTTTAAATTTTGAATAGTTTTCCCATCTAATTGATGCTTAACAACAACGCAAGTGTCAAACAACGTGTCAAAAATCAGTGTACAAATAGCAAAGTTCAATCGGTAAGAACCTTGCTACATGTACACTTTGGTGTACACTTTAGTTTTCATTTTGCCACGTGACATTACCCTATTGGAAAGCTTAAATTTCAAATAGTTTTCCCATCTAATGGACACTTGAATATAATGCAAGTGTCAAACGACGTGTAAAAAATTAGTGTACAAATAGCAATGCTCATTCGGTAAGAACCTTTTTACATGTACACTATGGTGTATGCTTTAGTTTACACTTTACCACGTGACATTTCCCTATTGGACAAATTAAATTTCAAACAATTTACCCATCCTATTGTCACTTGACAACAATACAAGTGTCAAACAACGTGTCAAAAATCAGTGTACAAATAGCAAAGTTCAATCGGCAAGAATCTTGCGACATGTACACTTTGGTGTGCACTTTAGTTTACACTTTCCCACGTGTCATTACCGTGTTGGACAGTTTAAATTTCAAATAATTTTTCCATCCAATTAACACTTGACAACAATGCAAGTGTCTAACAATGTGTATAAAATAAGTGCACAAATAGTAAGGTTCAATCGGTAATAACCTTGCTACATGTACACTTTAGTTTAAACTTTGTCACGTCACATTACTCTATTGGACAGTTTAAATTTCAAACAATTTTCGTATCCAATTGACACATGACAATGATGCAAGTGTCAAACAACATGTCAAAAATCAGCGTACAAATTGCAAAGATCAATCGATAAGAACCTTGCGACATGTACACTATGGTGTAAAATTTAGTTTACACTTTGCCGAGTGACATTACCCTATTGAATATTTTAAATGTCAAATAGTTTTCCCATCCAATTGCCACTGAAAACAATGCAAGTGTCGAACAATGTGCCGAAAATCAGTGTATAAATAACAAAGTTCAATCGGTAAGGAGTTTGCTACATGTACACTATGACGTACACTTTAGTTTACACTTTGCCACGTGTCATTAGCCTGTTGGAAAGTTTAAATTTCAAAAAGTTTTCCCGTCCAATTGACACTTGACTACAATGCAAGTGTCAAACAACGTGTCAAAAATCAGTGTACAAAGAGCAGAGTTCAATCGGTAAGAACCTTGCTACATGTATAGTATGGTGTAAACTTTAGTTTACACTTTGTCACGTGACATTACCTAGTTTGACAATTTAAATTTTGAACAGTTTTCCCATCCAATTGACGCTTGACAACAATGCAAGTGTCAAACAACGTGCCAAAAATCAGTGTACAAATAGCAAAGTTAAATCGGTAAGGACATTGCTACATGTACACTATGACGTACACTTTAGTTTACACTTTTTCCACGTGTCATTACCCTGTTGAACAGTTTAAATTTCAAACAGTTTTCTCATCCAATTGACACTTGACTACAATACAAGTGTCAAACAAAGTGTCAAAAATCAGTGTACAAGTAGCAAAGTTCAATCGGTAAGAACATTGCTACATGTACACTATGGTGTACACTTTTGTTTACACTTTGTCACGTGACATTACCCTGTTGAACAGTTTAAATTTCAAATAGTTTTCCCACCCAATTGATGCTTGACAACGATGCAAGTATCAAACAATGTGTCAAAAATCAGTGTACAAATAGCAAAGTTCAATCTGTAAGAACCTTGCTGCATGTATACTTTGGTGTACACTTTAATTTTCAATTTCCCACGTGACATTACCCTGTTGGACAGCTTAAATTTCAAATAGTTTTCCCATCCAATTGACACTTGAATACAAAACAAGTGTCAAACAACATGTAAAAAATTAGTGTACAAATAGCAAAGTTCATTCGGTAAGAACCTTTTTACATGTACACTTTGGTGTACACTTTAGTTTACACTTTGCCATGTGACATTTTCCTGTTGGACAAATAAAATTTCAAACAATTTTCCCATCCTATTGTCACTTGACAACAATGCAAGTGTCAAAGAATGTGTCAAAAATCAGTATACAAATACCAAAGTTCAATCGGTAAGAACCTTGCGACATGTACACTTTAGTTTACACATTCCCACGTGTCATTACCGTGTTGGATAGTTTAAATTTGAAATAGTTTTTCCATCCAATTAACACTTGACAACAATCCAAGTGTCTAACAACGTGTAAAAAATAAGTGTACAAATAGTAAGGTTCAATCGGTAATAACCTTGCTACATGTACACTTTATTACACTTTGCCACGTCACATTACTCTGTTGGATAGTTTAAATTTCTAACATTTTTCCCATCCAATTGAAACCTGAGAACAATGTAAGTGTCAAACAATGTGTCCAAAATTAGTGTACAAATAGTAAAGTTCAATAGTCAAGGACCTTCCCACATGTACACTATGGTGTACATTTTAGTTTACACTTTACCACGTGACATTACCTTATTGGACAGTTTAAATTTCAAACAGTTTTCCCATCCAATTGACACTTGACAATAATGCAAGTGTCAAACAATGTGTCGAAAATCAGTGTACAAATTGTAAAGTTCAATCGTAAGGACCTTGCCTCATATACACTATGGTGTACACTTTAGTTTTCACTTAGCCATGTGACATTATCCCCATTGGAAAGTTTAAATTTCAAATAGTTTTTCCATCCAATTCACACTTGTTCAACAATGCAAGTGTCAAATAATGTGTCGAAAATCAGTATACAAATAGCAAAGTTCAATCGGTATGGACCTTGCTACTTGTACACCATGGTGTACACTTTAGTTTACACTTTGCCACGTGATATTATCCTGTTGGACAGTTTAAATTTCAAACAGTTTTCCCATCCAATTAACACTTGACAACAATGCTAGTATCAAACGACATGTAAAAAATTAGTGTACAAATATCAAAGTTCAATCGGTAAGAACCTTGCTACATGTACACTATGGGGTACACTTTAGACTACACTTTACCACGTGACATTGCCCTATTGGCCAGTTATAATTTCAAACAGTTTTCCCATCCAATTGACACTTGTTAACAATACAAGTGTCGAACAACGTGTCAAAAATCTGTGTACAAATAGCAAAGTTCAATCGGTAAGGACCTTGCTACATTTATACTATGGTGTACACTTTAGTTTACACTTTACGACATGACATTACCCTCTTAGACAGCTTAAATTTCAAACCATTTTCCTATCCAGTTAACACTTGGTAACAATACAAGTGTCGAACAACGTGTCAAAAATCAATGTACAAATAACAAAGTTCAATCGGTGAGAACTTTGTGACATGTACACTAAGCTGTCCAACAGGGTAACGTCAGGTGGCAAAGTGAAAAATAAAGTGTACATCATATTGTACAAGTAGCAAGGTCCTTACCGATTGAACCTTGCTATTTGCAAACGGATTTTTGACATGTTGTTTGATACTTGCCTTATTGTCAAGTGTCAAATGGATGGAAAAACTATTTGATACATGTACCAAGGTTCTTACCGATTGAACTTTGCTATTTATACACTGATTTTTGATACGTTGTTTGACACTTGCAATGTTGTCATGCATCAATTAGATGGGAAAACTATTTGAAATTTAAACTGTCCAACAGGGTAATGTCACATGACAATGTGTAAACAAAAGTGTACACCATAGTGTACATGCAGCAAGGTTCTTACCATTTGAACTTTGCTATTTGTACACTAATTTTTGACACGTTGTTTGACACTTTCATTGTAGTCAAGTGTCAATTGGATGGGAAAACTGTTTGAAATTTAAACTGTTCAACAGGGTAATGACACGTGAAAAAGTGTAAACTAAAGTGTACGTCATAGTGTACATGTAGGAAAGTCCTTACCGATTGAACTTTGCTATTTGCACACTAACTTTCGGCACATTGTTTACCCCTTGCATTGTTATCAAGCGTCAATTGGATGAGAAAAATGTTCGAAATTTAAACTGTCCAACAAGGTAATGTCACGTGACAAAGTGTAAACTAATGTGTACACCATACTGTACATGTAGCAAGGTTCTTACTGACTGAACTCTGCTATTTGTACACTGATTTTTGACACGTTATTTGACACTTGCATTGTAGTCAAGTGTCAATTGGATGGGAAAACTTTTTTAAATTTAAACTGTCCAACAGGGTAATGACACGTGATAAAGTGTAAACTAAAGTGTACGTCATAGTGTACGTGTAGGAAAGTCCTTACCGATTGAACTTTGTTATTTATACACCGATTTTCGACACATTGTTTGACACTTGCATTGATGTCAGTGGTAATTGGATTGGAAAACTGTTTGACATTTAAAATATTCAACAGGGTAATGTCACGCGGCAAAGTGTAAACTAAAGTGTATACCATAGTGTACATGTCCCAAGATTCTTACCAATTGAACTTCACAATTTGTAAACAGATTTTCGACACGTTGTTTGACACTTGCATCATTGTCAAGTGTCAATTGGATAGGAAAACTGTTTGAAATTTATAGTGCCCAATAGTGTAATGCCACGTGGCAAAGTGTAAACTAAAGTGTACACCATGTGAACATGTAGCAAGGTCCTTATTGATTGAACTTTGCTATTTGTACACCAATTTTCGACTCGTTGTTTGACACTTGCATTGTTGTCAACCGTCAATTGGATGGAAAAACTGTTTTAAATTTAAACTTTCAAACGGGGTTAATGTCACTTGGCTAAGTGTACACCAAAGTGTACGTGTAACGATGTTATTTTCGATTGAACTTTGCTATTTATACACTGATTTTTTTAAAGTTGTTTGACACTTGCATTGTTGTCAAGTGTTAATTGATGGGAAAACTGTTTAAAATTTAAACTGTCCAACACTGTAATGACACGTGGCAAAGTGTAAACTAAAGTGTACATGTCGCAAAGTTCTTACCGATTGAACTTTGCTATTTGTACACTGATTTTTGATGTGTTGTTTGACACTTGCATTGTTGTCAAGTGACAATTGGATGGGAAAACTGTTTGAAATTTAAACTGTCCAACAGGGAAATGTCATGTGGCAAGGTGTAAACTAAAGTATACACCATAGTGTACATGCAGAAAGGTTCTTACCGATTGAGCTTTGCTATTTATACACTGATTTTTGACACGTTGTTTGACACGTGCATTGCAGTCAAGTGTCAATTAGATTGAAAAAATGTTTTAAATTTAAATTGTCTAACAGGGTAATGTCATGTGGCAAAGTGTAAACTAAAGTGTACGTCATAGTGTACATGTAGCAAAGTCCTTACCGATTGAACTTTGCTATTTGTACACTAATTTTCAGCATGTTGTTTGATACTTGCATTATTGTCAAGTGTCAATTGGATGGGAAAACTGTTTGAAATTAAACTATCCAACATGGAAATGACACGTGGAAAAGTGTAAACTAAAGTGTACACCAAAGTGTGCATGTCGCAAGGTTCTTACCGATTGAACTTTGCTATTTGTACACCAATTTTTGACACATTGTTTGACACTTGCATTGTTCTCAGGTGTTAATTGACTGGGAAAACTGTTTGAAATTTAAGTTCTCTAACAGGATAATACGTGGTAAAATGAAAACTAAAGTGTACACCATAGTGTACAAGTAGCAAGGTCCTTACCGATAAAACTTTGCTTTTTGCAAACTGATTTTTGACACGTTCTCTGACACTTTCATTGTTTTCATGTGTCAATTGGATGGAAAAACTGTTTGATACATGCAGCAAGGTTCTTGCCGCTTGTACTTTGCTATTTGTACACTGATTTTTAACACATTGTTTAACACTTGTATTGTTGTCAAGCGTCAATTGGATGGGAAAACTGTTTGAAATTTAAATTGTCCAACCGGTTAATGTCACGTGAAAAAGTGTAATCAAAAGTGTACACCACAGTGTACATGTAGCAAGGTTCTTATCGATTGAACTTGCTATTTGTACACTAACTTTTGACACGATGTTTGACACTTGCATTGTAGTCAAGTGTCAATTGGACGAAAAAATTGTTTGAAATTTAAACTGTCCAACAAGGTAATGTCACGTGACAAAGTGTAAAATAAAGTGTACACCATAGTGTACATGTAGCAAGGTTCTTATTGATTGAACTTTGCTATTTTTACACTGATTTTTGACATGTTGTTTGACACTTGCATTGTAGTCAAGTGTCAATTGGATGGGAAAACTATTTAAAATTTAAATCGTCCAACAGGGTAATGACACGTGGGAAAGTGTAAACTAAAGTGTACATCATAGTGTACATGTCACAACGTTCTTACCGATTGAACTTTGCAATTTGTACACTGATTTTCGACACGTTTAACACTTGCGTTGTAGTCAACTGTCAATTGGATGAAATAGCTGTTTGAAATTTAAACTATCTAAATAGTATAATGTCACGTGGCAAAGTGAAAACTAAAGTGTACACCATGGTGAACATGTAGCAAGGTCTTTACCAATTGAACTTTGCTATTTGTACACCGATTTTCGACTCGTTGTTTGACACTTGTATTGTTGTCAAGTGTCAATTAGATGGGAAAATTGTTTGAAATTTAAACTTTCCAACGGGGGTCATGTCACGTGGCTAAGTGTAAACTAAAGTGAACACCAAAGTGTTCTTGTAGCGTTGTTATTACCGATTGAACTTCTCTATTTGTGCATTGATTTTTTGCACGTTGTTTGAAACTTGCATTGTTGTCAACTGTCAATTGGATGAAAAAACTATTTGAAATTTAAACTTCCAATGCGGTAATGACACATGCTAAAGTGTAAATGGAAGTGTACACCATAGTGTACATGTCGCAAAGTTCTTACCGATTGAAATTTGCTATTTGTACACTAATTTTTGACACGTTGTTTGACACTTGCATTGTTGTCAAGTGACAATTTGATTGGAAAATTGTTTGAAATTTAAACTATCCAATAGGGAAATGTCACGTGGCAAAGTATAAACCAAAATATACACCGTAGTGTACATGCGGAAAGGTTCTTACCGATTGAGCTTTGCTATTTGTACACTAATTTTTGACACGTTGTTTGACACATGCATTGTTGTCAAGTGTCAATTAAGTGGGAAAACTGTTTGAAATTTAAGCTGTCCAACAGGGTAATATCACATGGCAAAGTGAAAACTAAATTTTACACCATAGTGTACATGTAGCAAGGTCCTTACCCATTGAACTTTGCTATTTGGAAACTAATATTTGACATGTTGTTTGACACTTGCATTATTGTCAAGTGTCAATTGGATGAAATAACTATTTGATACATGTAGCAAGGTTCTTACCGATTGAATTTTGCTATTTGTACACTGATTTTTGACACTTGGATGTCAAGCGTCAATTGGATGGAAAAACTGTTTGAAATTTAAACGTCCAATAGGGTAATGTCATGTGACAAAGTGTAAACAAAAGTCTACACCATAGTGTACATGTAGCAAGGTTCTTACCATTTGAACTTTGCTATTTGTACACTGATTTTTAACACGTTGTTGGAAACTTGTATTGTAGTCAAGTGTCAATTGGATGGGGAAACTGCCTGAAATTTAAACTATCCAACAGGGTAATGACACATGGAAAAGTGTAAAATAATCTGTACGTTGTAGTGTACATGTAGCAAAGTCCTTCCCAATTGAAATTTATATTTGTACACTGATTTTCAGTACATTGTTTGACACTTGCATTGTTGTCAAGTGTCAATTGAATGAAGAAACTATTAGAAATTTAAACTGTCCAATATGGTAATGACACGTGGCCAAGTGTAAACTAAAGTGTACACCAAAGTGTATATGTCTCAAGGTTCTTACCCATTGAACTTTTCTATTTGTACACAGATTTTTGACACGTTGTTTGATACTTGCATTATTGTCAAGTGTGAAGTGGATGGGAAAACTGTTTGAAATTTATATTATCCAACATGGCAATGTCACATGGCAAAGTGTAAACTAAAGTGTGTACACCATAGTGCACGTGTAGTAAGGTTCTTACAGATTGAACTTTGCTATTTATACACTGATTTTCGACACGTTGTTTGACGCTTGCATTGTTGTCAATGGCAATTGGATGGGAAAACTATTTGTCATTTAAAATATCTAACACGGTGATGTCACGTGGTAAAGTGTAAACTAAAGTGAACACCAGAGTGTACATGTCGCAAGGTTCTTACCGGATGAACTTGGGAATTTGTACACTGATCTTCGACATGTTGTTTGACAATTGCATTGTTGTATAGTGTCAATTGGATGGGAAAAATGTTTAAAATTTAAAATTTCCAATAGTCTGATGTTACGTGGGAAAGTGTAAACTAAAGTGTACACCACGGTGAACATGTAGCAAGGTCCTTACCAAAGTGTACACCATAGTGTACATATAGCAAGTCTCTTACTAATTGAACTTTGCTATTTGTACACTAATTTTTGACACGTTGTTGGACACTTGCATTGTTGCCAAGTGTCAACTGGATGGAAAAATTGTTTGAAATTTAAACTGTCCGACAGGGTAATGACACGTGGCAAAGTATAAACTAAAGTGTACACCATAGTGTACATGTCACAAGGTTCTTACCAATTGATCTTTGCTATTTGTAAACTGATTGTTGACACGTTGTTTGACAATTGCATTGTTGTCAAGCGTCAATTGGATGGAAAAATAGTTTGAAATTTAAACTATCTAACAGGGTTATGTCACGTGGCAAAGTGTAAACTAAAGTATACACCATAGTGTACATGTTGCAAGGTTCTTACCAATTGAACTTTGCTGTTTGTGCACTACTTTTTGACACATTGTTTGACACTTATATTGTAGTCAAGTGTCAAATGGATGGAAAAACTGTTTAAAATTTAAACTGTCCAACAGGGTAATGGCATATGGTGAAGTGTAAACTAAAGTGTACATTATAGTGTACATGTAGCAAAGTCCTTATCGATTGAACTTTGCTCTTTGTACACTAATTTTCGGTACGTTGTTTGACACTTTCATTGCTGTTAAGTGTCGATTGGATGGGAAAATAGTTTGAAATTTTAACTGTCCAAAAGGGTAATGTCACATGGCAAAGTGTAAACTAAAGTGTACGTCTTAGTGTACATGTAGCAAAGTCATTACCGATTGAACTTTGCTATTTGTACACTGATTTTTGGCACGTTGTTCAACACTTGCATGGTTGTCAAGCATCAATTGGGTGGGAAAATTGTTTGAAATTTAAACTTTCTAACAGGAAAATGTCATGTGGAAAAGTGTAAACTAAAGTATGCACCATAGTGTTCATGTAGAAAAGGTTCTTACCGATTGAGATTTGCGATTTGTACGCGGATTTTTTACACGTCATTTGACACTTGCATTGTTGTCAAGTGTCAATTGGATGGGAAAACTATTTGAAATTTAAGTTGTCCAACAGGGTAATGTCATGTGGCAAAGTGAAAACTAAAGTGTACACCATAGTGTACATGTAGCCAGGTCCTTACTGATTGAACTTTGCTATTTGTAAATTGATTTTTGACACGTTGTTTGAAAATTATACTGTTGTCAAGCATCAATTGGAAACAGTTTGAAATTTATACTGTCCAACAGGGTAATGTTACGTGACAAAGTATGAACTAAAGTGTACACAATAGTGCACATGTAGCAAGGTCCTTACCGATCGAACTTCGCTATTTGTACACTGATTTTTGACACTTTGTTTGGCACTTCTATTGTATTTAAGTGTGAATTGGATGGAAAACCTGTTTGGAATTTAAACTATCCAACAGGATAATGACACGTGGCAAAGTGTAAACTAAAGTGTACGTCATAGTGTACATATAGCAAAGTCCTTACCGATTGAACTTTGCTATTTGTACACTATTTTTCAGCATGTTGTTTGACACTTGCAATGCTATGAAGTGTCGATTGGATGGGAAAATAGTTTGAAATTTAAACTATCCAAAAGGGTAATGTCACGTGGTAAAGTGTAAACTAAGGTGTACGTCATAGTGTACATGTAGCAAAGTCCTTACCGGTTGAACTTTGTTACTTGCACACTGATTTTTAGCACGTTGTTCAACACTTACATTATTGTCAGGCATCAATTGGGTGGGAAAACTATTTGAAATTTAAACAGTCCAACAGAGTAATGTCACGTAACAAAGTGTATACTAAAATGTCCACCATAGTGTACATGTACCAAGGTCCTTACCGATTGAACTTTTCTATTTGTATACTAATTTTTGACATGTTGTTTGACACTTGCATTGTGGTCAAGTGTCAATTGGATGGAAAAACTATTTAAAATTTAAACTGTTCAACAGGGTAATGACACGTTGCAAAGTGTAAACTAAACTGTATACCACAGTGTACAAGAGGAAAGGTCCATACCGATAGAACTTTACTATTTGTACACTGATTTTTGGCATGTTGTTTGAGACTTTCATTGTTGTCAAGTGTCAATTTGATGGGAAAATGTTTGAAATTTAAACTGTTAAATAGCTTTATGTCTTGTGGTAAAGTGTAAACTTTAGCGTACACCAAAGTGTACCTGTCGCAAGGTTCTTACCGTTTGATCTTTGCTATTTGTACACTGATTTTTGACTCGTTGTTTGACTCTTGTATTGTTGTCAAGTGTCAATTGGATGGAAAAACTATTTGAAATTTAAACTGTCCAACAGTGTAATGTCACGTGGCAAAGTGTACACCATGTTGCACATGTAGCAAGGTCCTTACCGATTGAACATTACTATTTGTACACTGATTTTCGGCACATTGTTAGACACTTGCATTGTTGTCAAGCGTCAATTGGATGGGAAAACTATTTGAAATTTAAACTGTCCAATAGGGTAATGTCACGTGGCAATGTATAAATTAAAGTTTACACAGTAGTGTACATGTGGCAAGGTCCTTACCTATTGAACTTTGCTATTTGTACACTAATTTTTGACACGTTGTTTGACACTTGCATTGTTGTCAAGTGTCAATTGGATGGGAAATATGTTTGAAATTTAAAATGCCCAATCGTGTAATGTCGCGTGGCAAAGTGTAAACTAAAGTGTACACCATGGTAAACATGTAGCAAGGTCCTTACCGAATGATCTTTGATATTTGTACACTGATTTTTGACACGTTGTTTGACGCTTGCGTTATTGTCAAGTGTCAATTGGATGGGAAAACTATTTTAAATTTAAAGTGTCCAACAGTGTAATGTCACGTGGCAAAGTGAAAGCTAAAGTGTATGTCATAGTGTACATGTAGCAAGGTTCTTACCCATTGAACTTTGCTATTTGTAGGCAGATTTTTGACACGTTTGACACTTGCGTTGTTGTCAAGTGTCAATTGGATGGAAAACTGTTTAAAATTTAAACTGTCCGAAAGGATAATGACACATGGTAAAATGTAAACTAATGTACACACCATAGTATACATGGCGCAAGGTTCTTACCGATTGAACTTTTTTATTTGTACACTAATTTTTGATGCATTGTTTGACACTTGCATTGTTGACAAGTGACAATTTGATGGGAAAACTGTTTGAAAATTAAACTATCCAATAGGGCAATGTCAGGTGGCAAAGTGTAAACTAAAGTATACACCATAGTGTATATTTAGAAAGGTTCTTACCGATTGAGCTATGCTATTTGTACACTAATTATTGACACATTGTTTGACACTTATATTTTTTTCAAGTGTCAATTGGATGGGAAAACTGTTTGAAATTTAAGCTGTCCAACAGGGCAATGTCACATGGCTAAGTGAAAACTAAAGTGTGCAACATAGTGTACATGTAGCAAGGTCCTTATTGATTGAACTTTGCTGTTTGTGAACTAATTTTTAACACGTTGTTTGACACTTGTATTGTAGTCAAGTGTCAATTAGTTGGGAAAACTGTTTGATACATGTAGCAAGTTTCTTGCCGATCGAACTTTGTTATTTGTGCACTGATTTTTGACACATTGTTTGACACTTGAATTATTGTCAAGCGTCAATTGGATGGAAAAACTGTTTGAAATTTAAATTGTCCAACAGGGTAATGTCACGTGACAAAGTGTAAACTAAAGTGTACAGCATAGTGTACATGTAGCAAGGTTCTTACCGATTGAACTTTGCTGTTTGTGCACTGCTTTTTGACACGTTGTTTGACACTTATATTGCAGTCAAGTGTCTATTGAATGGGAAAATTGTTAAAAATTTAAACTGTCCAACTGGGTAATGGCATGTGGTAAAGTGTAAACTAAAGTGTATGTCATAGTGTACATGTAGCAAAGTCCTTACCGATTGAACTGTGCTATTTGTACACTAATTTTTGGCACTTTGTATGACACTTGCATTTTTGTTAAGTGTCGATTGGATGGGAAAACTGTTTGAAATTTTAACTGTCCAAAAGGGTAATGTCACATGGCAAAGTGTAAACTAAAGTATACGTCTTAGTGTACATGTAGCAATATCATTATCGATTGAACTTTGCTATTTATACACTGATTTTTGGCACGTTGTTCGACACTTGCATTGTTGTCAAGCATCAATTGGGTGAGAAAATGGTTTGAAATTTAAACTTTCCAACAAGGTAATGTCCTGTGAAAAAGTGTAAACTAAAGTATACACCATGGTGTTCATGTAGAAAAAGTCCTTACCGATTGAGCTTTGCTATTTGTACACGGATTTTTCACACGTCGTTTGACACTTGCATTGTTGTCAAGTGTCAATTGGATGGGAAAAGTATTTGAAATTTAGGTTATCCAACAGGGTAATGTCACGTGGCAAAGTGAAAACTAAAGTGTACATCATAGTGTACATGTAGCCAGGTCCTTACCGATTGAATTTTGCTATTTGTAAACTGATTTTTGACACGTTGTTTGACAATTGCATTGTTGTCAAGCATCAATTGGATGGGAAAATAGTTTGAAATTTAAACTATCCAACAAGATAATGTCACGTGACAAAGTGTAAACTAAAGTGTACACAATAGTGCACATGTAGTAAGGTTCTTACCGATCGAACTTTGCTATTTGTACACTGATTTTTGACGCGTTGTTTGACACTTGCATTGTTGTCAAGTGACAATAGGATGGGAAAATTGTTTGAAATTTAATTTGTCCAACAGGGAAATGTCACATGGAAAAGTGTAAACTAAAGTATACACCATAGTGTACATGTAAAAATGTTCTTACCGAATGAGCTTTGCTATTTGTACACTAATTTTCGACACGTTGTTTGACACTTGCATTGTATTCAAGTGTCAATCGAATGGGAAAACTGTTTGAAATTTAAGCTACCCAACACGGTAATGTCACCTGGGAAAGTGAAAACTAAAGTGTACACCAAAGTGTACATGTAGCAAAGTTCTTAACGATTGAACTTTGCTATTTGTATACTGATTTTTGACACGTTGTTTGACACTTACGTTGTTGCCAAGCATCAATTGGACGGGAAAATTATTTGAAATTTAAACTGTCCCACAGGGTAATGTGATGTGACAAAGTGTAAACAAAAGTGTACACCATAGTGTACATGCAGCAAGGTTTTTACCGATTGAACTTTGCTATTTGTACACTGATTTTTGACACGTTGTTTGACACTTGCATTGTAGTCGAGTGTCAATTGGATGGGAAAATTGTTTGATATTTAAACTGTTCAACAGGGTAATGACACGTGAAAAAGTGTAAACTAAAGTGTACGTCATAGTGTACATGTAGCAAAGTCCTTACCAATTGAACTTTGCTATTTGGACACTGATTTTCGGTACGTTGTTTACCACTTGCATTGTTGTCGAGCGTCAATTGGATGGGAAAACTGTTCGAAATTTAAACTGTCCAACAAGGTAATGTCACGTGACAAAGTGTAAACTAATGTGTACACCATACTGTACATGTAAGAAAGTTCTTACCGATTGAACTCTGCTATTTATACACTGATTTTTGACATGTTTGACACTTGCATTGTAGTCAAATGTCAATTGGATGAGAAAACTTTTTGAAATTTAAACTGTTCAACAGGGTAATGACACGTGACAAAATGTAAACTAAAGTGTACGTCATAGTGTACATTTAGGAAAGTCCTTACCGATTGAATTTTGTTATTTATACACTGATTTTTTACACATAGTTTGACACTTGCATTGTTGTCAGTGGCAATTGGATTGGAAAATTCTTTGACATTTAAAATATTCAACAGGGTAATGTCACGCGACAAAGTGTAAACTAAAGTGTACACCATAGTGTACATGTCGCAAGGTTCTTACCGATTGAACTTTGCAATTTGTACACTGATTTTCGACACGTTGTTTGACACTTGCATCATTGTCAAGTGTCAATTGGATGGGAAAATTATTTGAAATTTATAGTGCCCAATAGTGTAATGCCACGTGGCAAAGTGTAAACTAAAGTGTACACGAACATGTAGCAAGGTCCTTATTGATTGAACTTTGCTATTTGTACACCGATTTTTGACTCGTTGTTTGACACTTGCATTGTTGTCAAGCGTCAATTGGATGGAAAAACTGTTTTAAATTTAAACTTTCAAACGGGGTTAATGTCATGTGGCTAAGTGTACACCTAAGTGTACGTGTAGCGATGTTATTTTCGATTGAACTTTGCTATTTGTACACTAATTTTTTTCAAGTTGTTTGGCACTTGCATTGTTGTCAAGTGTCAATTGGATGGGAAAACTGTTTAAAATTTAAACTGTCCAACACTGTAATGACATGTGGCAAAGTGTAAACTAAAGTGTACACCAAAGTGTACGTGCTGCAAGGTTCTTACCGATTGGACTTTGCTATCTGTACACTGATTTTTGACGCGTTGTCTGACACTTGCATTGTTGTCAAGTGACAATTGGATGGGAGAACTATTTGAAATTTAAACTATCCAACAGAGAAATGTCACGTGGCAAGGTGTAAACTAAAGTTACACCATAGTGTACATGCAGAAAGGTTCTAACCGATTGACCTTTGCTATTTATACACTAATTTTTGACACGTCGTTTGACACATGCATTGTAGTCAAGTGTCAATTAGATTGGGAAATTGTTTTAAATTTTAACTGTCTAGTAGGGTAATGACTCGTGGAAAAGTGTAAACTAAAGTGTACGTCATAGTGTACATTTAGCAAGGTCCTTACCGATTGAATTTTGCTATTTGTGCACTGATTTTTGGCACTTTGTTTGACACTTGCATTATTTTCAAGTGTCAATTGGATGGGAAAGCTATTTGAAATTTAAATTGTCCAACATGAAAAGGACACGTAGAAAAGTGTAAACTAAAGTGTACACCAAAGTGTGCATGTCGCAAGGTTCTTACTGATTGAACTTCGCTATTTGTACACCAATTTTTGACACATTGTTTGACACTTGCATTGTTGTCAAGTGTCAATTGACTGGGAAAACTATTTGAAATTTAAGTTGTCCAATAGGGTAATGTTACGTGGCAAAGTGAAAACTAAAGTGTACACCATTGTGTACAAGTAGCAAGGTCCTTACCGATTGAACTTTGCTAATTGGAAACTGATTTTTGACACGTTGTCTGACACTTACATTGTTGTCATGTGTCAATTGGATGGAAAAATTGTTTGATACGTGTAGCAAGGTTCTTACCGCTTGAACTTTGCTATTTGTACACTGATTTTTAATATGTTGTTTAACACTTGCATTGTTGTCAAGCGTCAATTGGATGGGAAAACTGTTTGAAATTTAAACTGTCCAACCAGGTAATGTCACGTGACAAAGTGTAAACAAAAGTGTACACCACAGTGTACATGTAGCAAGGTTCTTATCGATTGAACTTTGCTATTTGTACACTAATTTTTGACACGATGTTTGACACTTGCATTGTAGTCAAGTGTCAATTGGACAGAAAAATTGTTTGAAATTTAAACTGTCCAACAAGGTAATGTCATGTGACAAAGTGTAAACTAAAGTATACACTATTGTGTACATGTAGCAAGGTTCTTATCGATTGAACTTTGCTATTTGTACACTAATTTTTGACATGTTGTTTGACACTTGCATTTTAATTAAGTGTCAATTGGATGGGAAAACTATTTGAACTTTAAACTGTTGAACAGGGTAATGACACGTGGAAAAGTGTAAACTAAAGCGTACACCATAGTGTACATATCGCAAGGTTCTTACCGATTGAACTTTGTAATTTGTACACTGATTTTCGACACGTTGTTTGACACTTGCGCTGTAGTCAAGTGTCAATTGGATGGAAAAGCTGTTTGAAATTTGAACTATCCAATAGTATAATGTCACGTGGAAAAGTGAAAACTAAAGTGTACACCATGGTGAACATGTAGCAAGGTCCTTACTGATTGAACTTTGCTATTTGTACACCGATTTTTGACTCGTTGTTTGACACTTGCATTGTTGTCAAGCATCACTTAGATGAGAAAACTGTTTGAAATTTAAACTTTCCAATGGGGGTAATGTCACGTGGCTAACTGTAAACTAAAGTATACGCCTAAGTGTTCTTGTAGCGATGTTATTACCGATTGAACTTTTCTATTTACACTTTGATTTTTTACACGTTGTTTGAAACTTGCATTGCCGTCAAGTGTCAATTGGATGAAAAAATTGTTTGAAATTTAAACTGTCCAACACGGTAATGACACATGGCAAAGTGTAAATAGAAGTGTACGCCATAGTGTAAATGTCGCAAAGTTCTTATCGACTGAAATTTGCTATTTGTACACTAATTTTTGACACGTTGTTTGACACTTGCATTGTTGTCAAGTGACAATTTGGTGGGAAAATTGTTTGAAATTTAAACTGTCCGACAGGGAAATGTCATGTGGCAAAGTGTAAACTAAAGTATACACCATAATGTACATGCGAAAAGGTTCTTACCGATTGAACTTTGCTATTTGTACACTAATTTTCGACACGTTGTTTGACACATGCATTGTTGTCAAGTGTCAATTGAGTGGGAAAACTATTTGAAATTTATGTTGTCCAATAGGGTAATGTCACGTGGTAAAGTGAAAACTAAAGTTTACATCATAGTGTACATGTAGCAAGGTCCTTACCGATTGGACTTTACTATTTGGAAACTAATATTTGACATGTTGTTTGACACTTGCATTATTGTCAAGTGTCAACTGGATGAAAAAACTATTTGATACATGTAGCAAGGTTCTTACCAATTGAATTTTGCTATTTACACACTGATTTTTGACACTTTGTTTGACATTTGGATTGTTCTCAAGCGTTAATTGGATGAAAAAACTGTTTGAAATTTAAATGTCCAATAGGGTAATGTCACGTGACAAAGTGTAAACAAAAGTTTACACCATAGTGTAGATGTAGCAAGGTTCTTACCATTTGAACTTTTCTATTTGTACACCGACTTTTGACACGTTGTTGGAAACTTGTATTGTAGTCAAGTGTCAATTGGATGGGAAAATTGCCTAAAATTTAAACTGTCCAACAGCGTAATGACATGTTGAAAAGTGTAAAATAAAGTGTACGTCGTAGTGTACATGTAGCAAAGTCCTTCCCGATTGAAATTTGCTATTTGTACACTGATTTTTGGCACGTTGTTTGACACTTGCATTGTTGTCAAGTGTCAATTGGATGGGGAAACTGTTAGAAATTTAAACTGTCCAACATGGTTTGTACACTGATTTTGGACACGTTGTTTCACACTTGCATTGTTGTCAAGTGTCAAGTGGATGGGAAAACTATTTGAAATTTATACTATCCAACATGGCAATGTCACATGGCAAAGTGTAAACTAAAGTGTGTACACATAGTGCACATGTAGTAAGGTTCTTACAGATTGAACTTTGCTATTTGTACATTGTTGTCAAGTGTCGAGTGCAAATTAAAGAGTACACCATAGTGTACATGCAGCAAGGTCCTTACCGATTGAACTATGCTCTTCGTACACTTATTTTTCATACGTTGTTTGACACTTGCATTGTTGTCAAGCATCAATTGGATAGGAAAATCATTTGAAATTTAAACTATCCAACAGGGTAATGTCACGTGACAAAGTGTAAACTAATGTGTACACCATAGTGTACATGTAGCAAGGTTCTTACCGATTGAACTTTGCTGTTTGTGCACTGATTTTTGACACGTTGCTTGAAATTATATTATAGTCAAGTGTCAATTGGATGGGAAAACTGTTTGAAATTTAAATTGTCCGACAGGGTAATGGCATGTAGCAAAGTGTAAACTAACGTGCACATCATAGTGTACACGTAGCAAAGTTAAAGTCCTTACCGATTGAACTTTGCTATTTGTACACTTATTTTTGACACGTTGTTTGACACTTACATTGTAGTCAGATGTCAGTTGGATGGGAAAATTGTTTGAAATTAAAATTGTCCATTAGGGTAATGGCACGTGGCAAAGTGTAAACTAAAGTGTACATATAGCAAAGTCCTTGCCGATTGAACTTTGTTATTTATACACTGATTTTCGACACGTTGTTTGACGCTTGCATTGTTATCAGTGGCAATTGGATGGGAAAACTATTTGACATTTAAAATATCTAATACGGTGATGTCACGTGGCAAATTGTAAACTAAAGTGTATACCATAGTGTACATGTCGCAAGGTTCTTACCGGTTGAACTTTGCAATTTGTGCACTGATCGTCGACATGTTGTTTGACACTTGCATTGTTGTATAGTGTCAATTGGATGGAAAAAATGTTTGAAATTTAAACATTCCAATAGTCTGATGTCATGTGGGAAAGTGTAAACTAAAGTGTACACCATGGTGAACATGTAGCAAGGACCTTACTAAAGTGTACACCACAGTGTACATGTAGCAAGTTTCTTATCGATTGAACTTTGCTATTTGTACACTAATTTTTGACACATTGTTGGACACTTGCATTGTTGTCAAGTGTCAACTGGATGGGAAAACTATTTGAAATTTAAACTGTTCGACAGGGTAATGACCCGTGGCAAAGTATAAACTAAAACGTACACCATAGTGTACATGTCACAAGGTTCTTACCGATTGATCTTTGCTATTCGTACACTGATTTTTGACACGTTGTTTGATAATTACATTGTTTTCAAGTGTCAATTGGATGGAAAAACTGTATGATACATGCAGCAAGTTTCTTACCGATTTAAATTTGCTATTTGTACACTGATTTTTGACACGTTGTTTGACACTTGCATTGTTGTCAAGCGTCAATTGGGTGGGAAAACTGTTTGAATTTTAAAATGTCCAACTGGGTAATGTCACGTGACAAAGTGTAACCTAAAGTGTACACGATAGTGTATATGTAGCAAGGTTCTTACCGATTGAACTTTGCTGTTTGTAAACTAATTTTTAACACGTTGATTGACACTTATATTGTAGTCAAGTGTCAATTGGATGAGAAAACTGTTTGATACATGTAGCAAGTTTCTTGCTGATTGAACTTTGCTATTTGTACTCTGATTTTTGACACATTGTTTGACACTTGAATTGTTGTCAAGCATCAATTGACTGGAAAAACTGTTTGAAATTTAAACTGTCGAACAGGGTAATGTCACGTGACAAAGTATAAACTAAAGTGTACACCATAGTGTACATGTTGCAAGGTTCTTATCGATTGAACTTTGCTGTTTGTGCACTACTTTTTGACACGTTGTTTGAGACTTATATTGTAGTCAAGTTTCAATTGGATGGGAAAACCATTTGAGATTTAAACTGTCAAACAGGGCAATGTCACAAGATTTAAACTATTTGTAAACTGATTTTTGACTCGTCGTTTGACAATTGCATTATTGTCAAGCGTCCATTGGATAGGAAAATAGTTTGAAATTTAAGTTGTCCAACAGGGTAATGTCACTTGACAAAGTGTAAACTAAAGTGTACACAATAGTGCACATGTAGCAAGGTTCTTACCGATCGAATTTTGCTATTTGTACACTGATTTTTGACACGTTGTTTGACACTTCTATTGTAGTCAAGTGTGAATTGGATGGAAAAGTTGTTTGAAATTTAAACTGTCCAACAGGGTAATGACACGTGGCAAAGTGTAAACTAAAGTGAACATCATAGTGTACATTTAGCAAAGTCTTTACCGATTGAACTTTGCTATTTGTACACTATTTTTCGGCACGTTGTTTGACACTTGCAATGCTATGAAGTGTCGATTGGATGGGAAAATAGTTTGAAATTTAAACTGTCCAAAAGGGTAATGTCACGTGGCAAAGTGTAAACTAAAGTGCACGTCATAGTGTACATGTAGCAAAGTCCTTACCGATTGAACTTTGTTACTTGTACACTAATTTTTAGCACGTTGTTTGACACTTGCATTATTGTCAGGCATCAATTGGGTGGGGAAACTGTTTGAAATTTAAACAGTCCAATAGGGTAATGTCATGTTACAAAGTGTATGCTAAAGTGTACACCATAGTTTACATGTACAAAGATTCTTACCGATTGAACTTTTCTATTTGTCTATTGATTTTTGACATGTTAATTGACACTTGCATCATAGTCAAGTGTTAATTGGATGGAAAAACTTTTTGAAATTGAAACTGACCAACAGGGTAATGACACGTGGCAAAGTGTAAACTAAACTGTACGCCACAGTGAACAAGAGGGCAGGTCCGTACCGATAGAACGTTACTCTTTGTACACTGATTTTTGACATGTTTTTTAACACTTGCATTGTTTTCAAGTATCAATTTGTTAGGAAAATGTTTGAAATTTAAAGTGTCGAACAGGGTTATATCTTGTGGCAAAGTGTAAACTTTAGCGTACACCAAAGTGTACATGTTGCAAGGTTCTTATCGTTTGATCTTTGCTATTTGTACACTAATTTTGGCTCATTGTTTGACTCTTACATTGTTGTCAAGTATCAATTGGATGGGAAAACAATTTGAAATTTAAACTGTCCAACAGTGTAATGTCACGTGGCAAAGTGTACCCCATGTTGCACATGTAGCAAGGTCCTTACCGATTGAACATTGCTATTTGTACACTGATTTTCGGCACATTGTTTGACACTTGCATTGTTGTCAAGTGTCAATTGGATGGGAAAACTATTTGAAATTTAAACTGTCCAATAGGGTAATATCATGTGGCAACGTGTAAACTAAAGTTTACACAATAGTGTACATGTGGCAAGGTCCTTACCTATTGAACTTTGCTATTTGTACACTGATTTTCGACACGTCGTTTGACACTTGCATTGTTGTTAAGTGTCAATTGGATGGGAAATTTATTTGAAATTTAAAATGCCCAATAGTGTAATGTCACGTGACAAAGTGTAAACTAAAGTGCACGTCATAGTTTACATGTAGCAAAATCCTTACCGATTGAACTTTGTAACTTGTACACTGATTTTTAGCACGTTGTTCGACACTTGCATTATTGTCAGGCATCAATTGGGTGGGAAAACTGTTTGAAATTTAAACAGTCCAACAGGGTAATGTCACGTGACAAAGTGTATACTAAAGTGTACACCATAGTGTACATGTACTTAAGTTCTTACCGATTGAACTTTTCTATTTGTATACTAAATTTTGACATGTTATTTGACACTTGCGTTGTAGTCAAGGCTCAATTAGATGGAAAAACTATTTGAAATTTTAACTGTCCAACAAGGTAATGACACGTGGCAAAGTGTAAACTAAACTGTACACCACAGTGTACAAGAGGGAAGGTCCGCACCGATAGAACTTAACTATTTGTACACTGATTTTTGACATGTTGTTTGACACTTGTATTGTTGTCAAGTGTCAATTTGATGGGAAAATGTTTAAAATTTAAACTGTCCAACAGGGTTATGTCACGTGACAAAGTGTAAAATTTAGCGTACACCAAAGTGTACATGTCCCAAGGTTCTTATTGATTGATCTTTGTTATTTGTACACTAATTTTTAACTTGTTGTTTGACACTTGCATTGTTGTCGAGTGTCAATTGGATAGAAAAACTGTTTGAAATTTAAACTGTCCAACAGTGTAATGTCACGTGGCAAAGTGTACACGATGTTGCACATGTAGCAAGGTCCTTACCGATTGAACATTGCTATTTGTACACTGATTTTTGACACATTGTCAGACACTTGCATTGTTGTCAAGTGTCAATAGGATGGGAAAACTATTTGAAATTTTAACTATCCAACAAGGTAATGTCACGTGGCAACGTGTAAACTAAAGTTTACACAATTGTGTACATGTAGCAAGGTCCTTACCTATTGAACTTTACTATTTGTACACTGATTTTCAACACGTTGTTTGACACTTACATTGTTGTCAAGGGTTAATTGGATGGAAAATCTGTTTGAAATTTAAAATGCCCAATAGTGTAATGTCACGTGGCAAAGTGTAAACTAAAGTGCACACCATGGTAAACATGTAGTAAGGTCCTTACCGATTGATCTTTGATATTTGTACACTGATTTTTGATACGTTGTTTGACACTTGCGTTGTTGTCAAGTGTCAATTGGATAGAATACTATTTTAAATTTAGACTGTCCAACGTGTAATGTCACGTGGCAAAGTGAAAGCTAAAAGTGTATATCATAGTGTACATGTAGCAAGGTTCTTATCGATTGAACTTTGCTATTTGTACGCAGATTTTTTGACACGTTGTTTGACATTTACATTGTTGTTAAGTGTCAATTGGATGGGAAACTATTTGAAATTTGAACTGTCCAAATGGATAATAACACGTGACAAAGTGTAAACTAATGTACACACCATAGTGTACATGGAGCAAGGTTCTTACCGATTGAACTTTTTTATTTGTACACTGATTTTTGATGCGTTGTTTGACACTTGCATTGTCATCAAGTGACAATTTGATGGGAAAATAGTTTGAAATTTAAACTGTCCAATAGGGCAATGTCACGTGGCAAAGTATAAACTAAAGTATATACCATAGTGTATATGTAGAAAGGTTCTTGCCGATTGAGTTTTGCTATTTGTACACTGAGTTTTGACACATTGTTTGACACTTGTATTGTTTTCAAGTGTACACCATGTTGTACAAGTAACAAGGTCCTTATCGATTGAACATTGCTCTTTGTATACTGATTTTTGACACGTTGTTTAACACTTGCATTGTTGTCAAGTGTCAAACAACGTGTCAAAAATCAGTATACAAATAGCAATGTTCAATCAATAAGGACCTTGTTACTTGTATAGCATGGTGTACACTTTACTAGGGAATGTCATGTAGCAATGTGTAAACTAAAGTGTACACCATTGTGTACATGTGGCAAGGTCCTTACCTATTGAACTTGGCTACTAGTACACTAATTTTCGACACGTTGTTTGACACTTGCATTGTTGTCAAGTGTCAATAGGATGGGAAAACTGATTGAAATTTAAATTGTCTGATAAGGTAATGTCACGTGGCAAAATGCAAACGAAAGAGTACATCTTACTATACAAGTAACAAGGTCCTTACCGATTGAACTTTGCTATTTGCATACTGATTTTGGGCACGTTGTTTGACACTTGCATTGTTGTCAAGTGTCAATTGGATGGGAAAACTATTTAAAATTTAAATTGTCCAACAGGGTAATGTCACGTGGTAACATGTAAATTAAAGTACACACCATAGTGTACATGTGGCAAGGTCCTTACCTATTGAACTTAGCTATTGGTACATTGGTTTTCGACACGTTGTTTGACACTTGCATTGTTGTCAAGTGTCAATTAAATGAGAAAATTGTTTGAAATTTAAATTGTTCAACAGGGTAATGTCACATGGGAAAGTGCGAACTAAAGTGTACACCATGGTGTACAAGTAACAAGGTCCTTCTCGATTGAAATTTGCGATTTGTATTCTAATTTTTGACACGTTGTTTGGTACTTGCATTGTTGTCAAGTGATAATTGGATGGGAAAACTGTTAAAAATTAAAATTGTCCAACAGGGTAATGTCACGTGGCAAAGTGTAAACTAAGGTGTACTCCATAATATACATGTGGCAAGGTCCTTATCTATTGAACTTTGCTATTTGTACACTGATTTTCTACACGTTGTTTAACAGTTACACTGTTGTAAAGTGTCAATTAGACGGGAAAACTATTTGAAATGTAAACTGGCCAACATGATAATTTTACGTGGCAAAGTATATACTAAAGTGTAGACCATAGTGTACATGAGGGAAGGTCCTTACCGATAGAACTTTGCTATTTGTGCACTGATTTTCCACCCGTTGTCTGACACTTAGATTGTTGTCACGTGTCAATTCGATGGAAAAACTATTTGAAATTTAACCTGTCCAACAGGGTAATGACACGCGACAAAGTGTAAACTGAAGCATACACCATAGAGTACATGTCGAAATGTTCTTATCGATTGATCTTTGCTATTTGTACACAAATTTTTGATACGTTGTTTCATGCTTGCATTGTTTTCAAGTGTCAATTGGATGGGAAAACTATTTGAAATGTAAATTGGCCAATAGTATAATGTCACGTGGCAAAGTGTATACTAAAGTGTATACTATAGTGTACATGAGGGAATGTCCTTACCGATAGAACTTTACTATTTGTGCATTGATTTTCGACCCGTTGTTTAACACTTGCATTGTTGTCAAGTGTCAATTGGATGGAAAAACTATTTGAAATTTAAACTGTCCAACAGGGTAATGACACGCAGCAAAGTATAAACTAAAGCATACACCATAGAATACATGTGGAAATGTTCTTACCGATTGATCTTTGCTATTTGTACACAAATTTGACACGTTTGACGCTTGCATTGTTGTAAGTGTCAATTGGATGGGAAAACTATTTGAAATTTAAACTATCCAACAGTGTAATGCCACGTGGCAAAGTGTAAACTAAAGTGTACACCATGGTGAACATGTGGCAAGGTCCTTACCGATTGAAGTTTGCTATATGTACACCGATGTTCGGCACGTTGTTTGACACTTGTATTGTTGTCAAGTGTCAATTGGATGGGAAAACTATTTGAAATTTAAATTGTCCAACAGTGTATTGTCACGTGGTAAAGTGTAAACTAAAGTGTACACCATGGTGTACATATTGCAAGGTCCTTACCGATTGAACTTTGCTATTTGTACGCTGATTTTCGGCTCGTTGTTTGAAAGTTGCATTGTTGTCAAGTGTCAATTGGATGGGAAAACAATTTGAAATTTAAACTGTAGTGTAAACTAAAGCGTACACCATAGTGTACATGTCGTAATGTTCTTACAGAATGATCTTTGCTATTTATACACTAATTTTCAACATTTTTTTTACGCTCGCATTGTTGTTAAGTGTCAATTGGATGGGAAAACTATTTCAAATTTAAGCTATCCAATAGTGTAACGTCACGTGGCAAAGTGTAGACTAAAGTGTACACAATGGTGTGCATGTAGCAAGGTCCTTACCGATTGAAATCGGCTATTTGTACACTGATTTTCGACATGTTGTTTTGACACTTGCATTGTTGTCAAGTGTTAATTGGATGGAAAAAATGTTTGAAATTTGAACTGGCCAATAAGGTAATGTCACGTGGCAAAGTGTATACTAAAGTGTACACCACGGTGTACACGAAGAAAGGTCCTTACCGATAGAACTTTACTATTTGTGCACTGATTTTCGACTCGTTGTTTGACCCTTGCATCATTGTCAAGTGTCAATTGGATGGGAAAACTATTTGAAATTTAAACTGTCCATTAGGTAATGACACGTGGCAAAGTGTACACCATAGTGTACATGTCGTAATGTTCTTACCGATTGATCTTTGCTATTTGTACATTGATTTTCGACCCGTTGTTTGACACTTGCATTGTTGTCAAGTTTCAATTGGATGGGAAAACTATTTGAAATTTAAACTATCCAACAGGTAATGACACGTGGCAAAGTATAAACTGAAGCGTACACCACAGTGTAAATGTTGAAATGTTCTTACCGATTGATCTTTGCTATTTGTGCACTGATTTTTTACACTTTGTATGAAGCTTGTATTGTTGTCAAGTGTCAATTAGATGGGAAAACTGTTTGAAATTTAAACTATCCAATAGAGTAATGACATGTGGCAAACTATAAATTAAAGAGTACACCATAGAGTACATGTCGTTGTGTTCTTACCGATTGATCTTTGCTATTTGTACACTAATTTTTGACGCGTTGATTTGACGCTTGTATTGTTGTCAAGGGTCAATTGGATGGGAAAACTATTTGAAATTTAAGCTATCCAACAGTGTAATGTCACGTTGCAAAGTGTAAACTAAAGTGTACACCTTGGTGTATATGAAGCAAGGTCCCTACCAATTGAAGTTTCCTATTTGTACACTAATTTTCGGCACGTTGTTTGATACTTGCATTGTTGTCAAGTTTCAATTGGATGGGAAAACTATTTGAAATTTAAACTGTCCAACAATGTAATGTCACGTGGTAAAGTGTAAACTAAAGTGTACACCATGGTGTACATATAGCAAGGTCCTTACTGATTGAACTTTGCTATTTGTACACTGATTTTTGGCTCGTTATTTGACACTTGCATTGAATTCAAGTGTCAATTGGATGGAAAAACTATTTGAAATTTAAACTGTCCAGCAGTGTAATGTCACGTGGCAAAGTGTAAACTAAAGTGTACACTATGGTGAACATGTAGCAAGGTCCTTACCGATTGAACTTAGCTATTTGTACACCGGTTTTTGACACGTTGTTTGACACTTACATTGTTGTCAAGTGTCAATTGGATGGAAAAACTGTTTGAAATTTGAAATGGCCAACATGGTAATGTCACATGGCAATGTGTATAGTAAAGTGTACATGAGGGAAGGTCCTTACCGATAAAACTTTACTACTTGTGCACTGATTTTCGACTCGTTGTTTGACGCTTACATTGTTGTCAAGTGTCAATTAAAATTTAAGCTATCCAACAGGGTGATGTCACGTGGCAAAGTGTAAACTAAAGTGTACATGCGGCAAGGTCCTTCTAGATTGAACTTTACGATTTGTACACTGATTTTCGACACGTTGTTTGACTCTTACAATGTTGTCAAGTATCGGTTGGATGGGAGAATTGTTTGAAATTTAAACCGTCCAATAGGGTAATGACACGTGACAAAGTGTAAACTAAAGTATACATCATAGTGTACATGTAGCAAGGTCTTTACCGATTGAACTTTGCTATTTGTACATTGATTTTTGACACATTGTTTGACACTTACATTGTTGTCAAGTGACAATTGGATGGAAAAACTGTTTGAAATTTAAACTGTCCAATAGGTTAATGACACGTGACAAAGTGTAAACTAAAGTATACACCATAGTGTACATGTAGAAAGGTTCATACCAATTGAGTGTTGCTATTTGTACACCGATTTTTGACACGTTGTTTAACAGTTGCATTATTGATAAGTGTCAATTGGATGGAAAAACTGTTTGAAATTTAGGATGTCCAACATGGTAAGGTCATGTGGCAAAGTAAAAACTAAAGTGTACACCATAGTGTACATGAAGAAAGGTCCTTACCAATTGAACTCTGCTATTTGTAAACTGATATTCGATATGTTGTTCGACAATTACATTGTTGTCAAGTGTCAGTTGGATGGAAAAACTATTTGATACATGTAGCAAGGTTCTTACCGATTGAACTTTGCTATTTGTACACTGATTTTTGACATGTTATTTTACACTTGCATTGTTTTCAAGCGTCAATTGGATGGGAAAACTTTAAAATTTAATCTGTCCAACAAGGTAATGTCACGTGACAAAGTGTAAACTAAAGTGTACACCATAGTGTACATGTATCAAGGTTCTTACCGATTGAACTTTGCTATTTGTACACTGATTTTTCACACGTTGTTTGACACTGACATTGTTGTCAAGTGTCAATTGGATGGGAAAACTGTTTGAAATTTAAACTGTTCAATAGGGTAATGTCACGTCGCAAAAAGTGAAAAATAATGTGTACACCATAGTGTACGTGTAGCAAAGTCCTTACCGATTGAACTTTGTTATTTGTAAAATTATTTTTGACACGTTGTTCATTAGTTGCATTGTTGCCATGTGTCAATTGGATGGAAAACTGTTTGATACCTGTAGCAAGGTTCTTACCGATTGAACGTTGCTATTTGTACACTGATTTTTGACACGTTGTTTGACACTTGCATTGTAGTCAAGTGTAAATTGGATTGGAAAGCTGTTTGAAAATTAAACTGTCCAACAGGGTAATTGTGGAGTTCTATCGTAGTGGAGGTTACTGTGAGGAGATCCTTGTGCCAGTGAAGATTGCTTCCAATGATCGGGAAAAAAATGGCTTTATTTCCTACACTCCAATTAGGCGGAAAGATTTACACGTGGGAAAGTGTAAACTAAAGTGTTCGTCATAGCGTACATGTAGCAAAGTCCTTACCGATTGAACTTTGCTATTTGTACAATGATTTTCGACACGTTGTTTGACACTTGCATTGTTGTCAAGTGTCGATTGGATGGGAAAACTGTTTGAAATTTAAACTGTCCAAAATTGTAATGTCACGTGACAAAGTGTAAACTAAATTGTACATCAAAGTGTACATGTAGAAAAATCCTTACCGATTGAACTTTGCTATTTGTAAGCTGATTTTTAACACGTTGTTCGACACCTGCATTGTTGTCAACTATCGATTGGATGGGAAAACTATTTTAAATTTAAACGTCCAACAGGATAATGACACATGGCAAAGTGTAAATTAAAGTGTACACCATAGTGTACATGTCGCAAAGTTCTTACTTATTGAACTTTACTATTTGTACACCGATTTTTGGCACATTAGTTGACACTTGCATTGTTGTCAAGTGACAACTGGATGGAAAAAATGTTTAAAATTTAAACCGTCCAACAGGGTAATGTCACGTGGCAAAGTGTAAACTAAAGTATACATCATAGTGTACATGTAGAATGGTTCTTACCGATTGAGCTTTGCTATTCGTACACTAATTTTTGACACGTTCCTTGACACTTGCATTGTTGTCAAGGGTCAATTGGATGGAAAAATAGTTTGAAATTTAAGCTGTCAAACAGGGTAATGCCACATGGCAAAGTGAAAACTAAAGTGTACACCATAGTGTACATGTAGCAAGGTCCTTACCAATTGAACTTTGCTATTCGTAAACTGATTTTTGATACATTGTTCGACACTTGCATTGTTTCCAAGTGTCAATTAGATGGGAAAACTGTTTGACGCATGTATCAATGTTCATACCGATTGAACTTTGCTTTTCGTACACTGATTTTTGACACGTTGTTTGACACTTGCAGTGTTGTCAAGTGTCATTTGGATGGGAAAACTGTTTGAAATTTAAACTGTCTAACAAGGTAATGTCACGTAACAAAGTGTAAACTAAAGTGTAAACCATAGTCTACATGTAGCAAGGTTCTTACCAATTGAACCTTGCTACTTGTACACTGATTTTTGACATGTTGTTCGACACTTACATTGTAGTCAAGTGTCAATTGGATGGGAAAGCTATTTGAAATTTAAATTGTCCAACATGTTAATGACACATGGCAGAGTGTAAACTAAAGTCTACGTCAAAGTGTACATGTGGCAAAGTCCCTACTGATTGAACTTTGCTATTTGTACACTGATTTTTAGCACGTTGGTTGACACTTGCATTGTTGTCAAGTGTCAATCGGATGGGAAAATTATTCGAAATTTAAACTGTCCAAGAGTGTAATGTCACGTGGTAAAGTATAAACTAAAGTGTACACTATGGTGTAAATGTAGCAAGGTCCTTACCGATTGAACTTTACGATTTGTACAATGATTTTCGGCTTGCTGTTTGACATTTGCATTGTTTTCAAGTGTCAATTGGATGGGAAAACTGTTTGAAATTTGAACTGGTCAGTAGGGTAATGCCACGTGGCAAAGTGTATAATAAAGTGTACACCATAGTGTACATGAGGGAAGGTCCTTACCGATAGAACCTTACTATTTGTGTGCTGATTTTCGACCCGTTGTTTAACACATGCACTGTTGTCAAGTGTCAATTGAATGAGAAAAATGTTTGAAATTTAAACTGTCTAAAATGGTAATGACACATGGTAAACTGTAAACTGAAGCGTACACCATAGTGTACACGTCGAAAGGTTCTTACCGATTGATCTTTGTTATTTGTCCACTGATTTTTGACACGTTGTATGAAGCTTGCATTGTTGTCAAGTGTCAATTGGAAGGGAAAGCTATTCAAAATTTAAACTGTCCAATAGTGTAATGTCACGTGGAAAAGTGTAAACTAAAATGTACACCATGTTGTACATGTAGCAAGGCCTTTACCGATTGAACTTTCCTATTTGTACACTAATTTTCGACACGTTGTTTGACACTTGCATTGTTGTCAAGTATCAATTGGATGAAAAAGCTATTTGAAATTTAAACTGTCCAATAGGGTAATGACACATGGCATTGTGTAAACTAAAGTGCACACCATAGTGTACGTGTTATAATATTCTTACAGATTGATCTTTGCTATTTGTACACCAATTTTTGACACGTTGTTTGACACTTTCATTGTTGTCAAGTATCAATTGGATGGGAAAATTATTTGAAATTTAAACTTTCAAATAGTGTAATCTCACGCAGCAAAGTGTAAACTAAAGTGTACACCATGGGGTACATGTACGAAGGTCGTTACCAATTGAACTTTGCTATTTGTACACTAATTTTTGCAACATTTTTTGACGCTTGCATTGTTTTCAAGTGTCAATTGGTTGGGAAAACTGTTTGAAATTTAAACTATCTAACAGGGTAATGACACGTGGCAAAGTGTAAACTAAAGCGTACACCATAGTGTACGTGTCGTAATGTTCTAACGGATTGATCTTTGCTATTTGTACACTGATTTTTGACACGTTGTTTGACACTTGCGTTGTTGTCAAGTGTCAATTGGATGGGAAAACTGTTTGAAATTTAAACTTTCAAATAGTGTAATGTCACGTGGGAAAGTGTAAACTAAATTGTACACCATGGTGTACATGTAGCAAGGTCCCTGCTGATTGAACTTTACTATTTTAACACTAATTTTCGGCACGTTGTTTGACACTTGCATTGTTATCAAGTATTAATTGGATGGGAAAACAGTTTGAAATATAAACTGTCCAAATGGGTAATGTCACGTGGCAAAGTGTAAATTATTGTGTACACCATAGTGTACATGTGGCAAGGTCCTTAACTATTGAACTTGGCAATTGGTACACTGATTTTCGACACGTTGTTTTACACTGACATTGTTGTCACGTGTCAATTGGATGAGAAAACTGTTTGAAATTTAAAATGTCCGACAAGGTAATGTCACGTGACAAAGTGCAAACTAAAGTGTACACCATGGTGTACATGTAGCAATGTCCTTACTGATTGAATTTTATTATTTCTACACTAATTTTGGGCACATTGTTTAACACTTATATTGTTGTCAAGTGTCAATTGTTTGGAAAAACTATTTGAAATTTAAACTGTCCAAAAGGGTAATGTCACGTAGCAAAGTGTAAACTAAAGTGTACATGCGGCGAGGTCCTTCCAGATTGAACTTTACAACTTGTACACTAATTTTCGACATGTTGTTTGACGCTTGCATTATTGTCAAGTGTCAATTGGATGGGAGAATTGTTTAAAATTTAAACGGTCCAACAATGTAATTATAACATCCCAAAATTTTTGATAAAAATTTATTTAATATCTATATTATATTATTTCAAAAGTTGAGGGACTAAGAGGTAATATATTTTAAATTCTTATACTTTGAGTCAAAATTAAATTTCGATAGAGTAAAAATAAGTATATTAATATTATACTCGTTGGATAGCCAGTATTTAATTATGAATTTTAGGCTCGAGAAATAGTCGATTTGGATAACCCAGCACCAAGAAATTTCGATTTGAAGAAATTGGTTTTCAAATTCAATTAAAACTTGGAAGGAAGATGTGATGTTGACATGTGTACATGGAATTGTCTTGATTTTGTATGGTGTGTACGTTTAGAAATGGTTATGAATAAAAAGAAGTAGGTTGATTTTAATAATTATTTGCTTTGATTTTTGAGAAAAAGAAGGGTAGGTTTCCTTGATTTTAGGGATTGATTATTTTAGTATTATTTAATTACTTGACTTTATGAGTTGATAGACTCCACGTGATGTTTAGATAAGGGAAAAATAACAGTAGATTATACTGGATTGAGGCATTTTACGGGAAAAATCGTCATGGAATAATGAAACAAAATTAAATAGAATTAAGAATTAATATAATTCCCTTTAATTAAATATTCTAGGCAGTGCTGACTAATTAGACTACCTTTTGTTTAAACATAATATTCATTAAAATAAGATTGAATTTTAATTATTTCGGAGCATTTATTTTGGAAGATAAACTATATTATAATAAATAAGTGATGGCAAATAAATTTTCTATTTGCAAATATAGTATTGTAGATAGTCTCAAACTCATTTGAATTTAGATGATTTTTCAAAA